>NC_062523.1:23538777-23541277 GCF_022655615.1 Tachysurus fulvidraco | reverse complement strand
TTTGCCAGAGAGTGCAATGCGGTAAGGTGCCTGGAGTGTCAGGAAATTTTAAATAAATGTACGTGTGAGATGGAGGAAGAGGAGGGAGGAATTGAGGAACGGGTGGACGGACAGGTGCATGAAGGAAACAGCGAGGGGGAGGAACAAATGGATGAAGGACAAGAGGAAGAAGGACTACGACAAAAAGAAATGGAAGGAGAAACGAGTAACAGAGAGCAAGGGGAAAGAGAGAAGGAGAATATTAACTACAATAATGAACAAACAATTGAGAAGGACACGAAAGAAATGGTGACATCGGACAGTTTTTACAATGTTGAGGAAACAGACAGTGAAGAAGGAGCAAAGATGGACAATATGGACAGAAGGGGGAGAGGACAAATTAGAAGGAGAGCAACAAAGGTAACTCCAAATTTGGAGAGGGTAAGAAAAAAAGTTATGAAAAGGATACAGAACAGATATGATGTGTTAAGAGACCTGGGGGGAGAAAATGATGAACAATGATTTTTAAGTATTTATTTTTCTACTTCCTCTTAATGGTTTTAAGTTGTGTTACTTTTAATGCAAGGGGATTGATGGACATGGGGAAATTTGAAAGAGTAAAAGAAAAATGTAAAAGGGAAGACGTCATTGCACTGCAAGAAACAAACTGGAAAGAAAATGTTATGAATGAGTATAAAAAGAGATGGGATGGAGGTATTTTTTATAATAATGGAGATGGGAGGTTGGGGAGAGGTGTGGCTCTTTTAATGAAGGATGATGTGTTTAAAATGAGTAAAATTGTATACACAGATAAAATAGGGAAATGTATGGTTGTTGAGATAAAAGATGAAGGAAGAGATTTGATTTTAGTAAATGTACATGCACCAGTGGAGGAGAAGGAAAAGAAAGAGTTTTTTAATATTTTAAGAAATGTTGTAAAGAAGTACAAAGAAATAATAATGATGGGGGATTTTAACACGGTTTTTAGTAAACAAGACATGGCTGAAGGAATGGTTTTTAAAACTGATACAGGTAGAAAAGAATTAAAAGTATTAATGGGAGAAAATAATATGATAGATGTGTGGAGAGAAAGAAATGAAAGGAAAAAGGAGTTTTCAAGGAGGCAGATAGTGGGGCAGTTTGTGTGCCAAACCAGAATTGATTTTGTTTTATGTAGTAGAAAGGTGGAGAATTTTATAGAAAATATTAAGTATGAGGACACAAGTTTTAGCGATCACAAGTTTTTATTTTTTACATTGGATTGGAGAAAAGTGCAAAGAGGGCCGGGAGTATGGATTTTAAATACACAGATTTTAAAGAATGAAGACTATGTTTTAAAGGTTAAGGAGATTATAGAAAATGAGAGGCAAAATGAAATGTATAAAGAGGATAAGAGAATATGGTGGGAGAACGTAAAGTTTTTAATCAAGAAATTCTCAATCAAGTATTGTAGTTTAATACAGAAATGTAAAAGATTCAATGAAAGAGAAATAAAAGAAAGCTTGGAAATGGAATTGAATAAAGAAAATAAAGACATACAAAAGATAAAGGAAATGGAGGACAAACTGAAAGAAATGGAAGAAAAAGAATATGAGGGCGCCAGGTTAAGGAGCAAAGCTAAATATGTGGTGGAAGGAGAAAAATGTACAAAGTTCTTTTTTGATTTGGAAAAAAAGAAAGGCAAAGCTGAAACGATAAAAGGAATAAGAGGGAAAGATGGGGAAATTGTAGAAGGGAATGAAAAGATTTTAGAAGAAGTAAAGAATTTTTATGAGGATCTGTTCAGTACAAGGGGTGTGGAAGAGGAGGAGAAAAATAAACTGTTGAATCTGATAAAAGCTAAAGTGAGGGAGGAAGATAAAAAAGAGTGTGACCAAGAAATCAGAGAAGAGGAGATTGAAAGAGCGATAAATCAACTGAATATAAGGAAAAGTCCAGGAATAGATGGTTTGGGAAGTGAGTTTTATGTGTGTTTTAAAGGAGTTTTAACAAAGATTTTAAATGGGGTTTTTAAAGAAACATTTGAAAAGGAAGAAATTAATGAAAGAACAAGGATGGGGTTAATGAAACTGATATATAAAAAGAAAGGAGAAAAAGTAGATTTAAAGAATTACAGACCAATTACAATGTTAAACACGGATCTTAAGATTTTAACGAAAGTTTTAGCGAATAGGTTGACGGAGGTAATGCCAAGTATAATCGAAACAAACCAAGCGTACGGAGTTAAAGGAGGAGATATAGCGGATATAACAATGAGTATAAGAGACACGATATGGTACATGAAGGAGGAAAATGATGATGGATATGTAATTAGTTTGGATTTCGATAAAGCTTTTGATAGGGTCGAGCATGGGTATTTATTTCAGGTTTTAAGGAGTTTTGGTTTTGGGGAGAATTTTATTACATGGATTGAGATTTTATATAGAGGCGCGTTAACAAAGATAAAATGTAATGGGTTTTTAACAGATTGTTTTAAAATTACTAGGTCTATAAGACAGGGGTGTCCGCTTTCAGCGTTATT
>NC_062523.1:23521277-23528777 GCF_022655615.1 Tachysurus fulvidraco | reverse complement strand
GCGACTGCCTGGGAATACCAGGTGCTGTAAGCTTTTGACATAGGCATTCATTTACTTTACTATTTGAATTCTCTAACAACAACATCTTAATATTCATACCCTGTAGCTAATGTTTTGATAGAAAACAACAATTACAATAAATAAACAAACAAACAAACAAACAAATCAATGTCTCCAACCTCCCTCGGGATTTGGTTGAAGCTCTGCCGGAGGTGAGAGTTGAAGATCTCTCTGAAAAGAGACTCTGCCAAATGTTCCCAGCGGACCAAACAGTACGTTTGGGTCTGCGAAGTCTGTCCAACTTCCTCCACTGCCATCGGACCCAACTCACCACCAGGTGGTGATCAGTTGACAGCTCCGCCCCTCTCTTTACCCGAGTTTCCAAGACATACTGCCGGAGGTCAGATGAAACAACCACAAAGTCGATCATCGACTTCTGACCTAGGGTGTCCTGGTGCCATGTGTACTGATGGACACCCTTATGCTTGAACATGGTGTTCGTTATGGACAAACTGTGACTAGCACAGAAGTCCAATAACAGAACACCACTCGGGTTCAGTTCGGGGGGGCCATTCCTCCCAATCACGCCCCTCCAGGTGTCACTGTCGCTGCCCACGTGAGCGTTGGAGTCCCCAAGTACAACGATGGAGTCCCCGGTCGGGGCACTTTCTAGCACCCCTCCCAGAGATGCCAAGAAGGTCGGGTACTCTACACTGCCGTTTGGCATAAAAGCACAAATAACAGTGAGAGACCTCTCCCCAACCCGAAGTCGCAGGGAAATGACCCTCTCGTTCACCGGGGTGAACTCCAACACATGGCTGCTGAGCTGGGGGGCTATGAGCAAGCCCAACCAGCCCGGCGACTCTCACCGCGGGCAACTCCAGAGTAGTAGAGAGTCCAGCCTCTCTCAAGGAGTTGGTTTCCAGAGCCCAAGCTGTGCGTGGAGGCGAGCCCAACTATCTCTAATCGGTATCTCTCGACCTCCCGCA
This sequence comes from Tachysurus fulvidraco, assembly GCF_022655615.1. Taxonomy (NCBI): domain Eukaryota; kingdom Metazoa; phylum Chordata; class Actinopteri; order Siluriformes; family Bagridae; genus Tachysurus; species Tachysurus fulvidraco. The sequence continues at coordinate 23,527,788 of NC_062523.1, read as the reverse complement.
CCAGCTCAGGCTCCTTCCCCCCCAGTGAGGTGACATTCCATGTCACTAGAGTAAGATTCCGTGTCCGTGGCTCCCGCCTTCGACTGCCACCCAATCCACATTGCACCAGCCCCTTACGGTTTCTCCTGCAGGTGGTGGGCCCACAGGAGATTGGCCCCACGTCGCTCCTTCGGGCTGAGCCTGGCAGGGCCCCGTGGGGTAAGACATATTTACATTTACATTTACAGCATTTGGCAGACGCCCTTATCCAGAGTGACATACATAAGTGCTTAAATCTCTAACATTGAATATATTAATGCTGGTTCACTAGGTTACATACTTAAGATATCATGAGTTTAAAACATTTGTTCAAAGTTACAATGAAAAAGTGTCAAGGGTTTTTTTTTTTTCTGCAAAAGATAAGGAAAGAAGTGCTAGTTGAAGTGTTTCCTGAATAAGTAGGTCTTCAACCGCCGCTTGAAAATAGCCAGTGACTCAGCTGTCTGGACCTCTAGGGGAAGTTCATTCCACCACCTTGGTGCCAGAACAGAGAAGAGTCTTGTAGTATACTTGCCTCTTACCCTGAGAGATGGTGGGACCAGTCGAGCAGTGCTGGTAGATCGGGGGTTGCGGGGTGCAGTGCGAGGAATGATGAGGGCTTTGAGGTGAGCTGGTCCATTTTTGGCATTGTAGGCCAGCATCAGTGTTTTGAATCGGATGCGTGCAGCTACCGGAAACCAGTGGAGGGATCGCAGCAGTGGGGTGGTATACGAGAACTTTGGCAGGTTGAAAACAAGCCGGGCAGCTGCATTTTGGATCATTTGCAGAGGATGGATTGCTTTCATAGGTAGACCTGCCAGCAGTGCATTGCAGTAATCCAGTCTAGAAATGACAAGAAACTGAACAAGTACCTGAGCAGTCTGTGTGGACAAAAATGGCCGAATCCTTCTAATGTTGTAGAGAAGAAACCGACATGAGCGAGTCACATTAGCAACATGAGAGGAAAAGGACAGTTGATTGTCCATGGTTACCCCAAGGTTGCGAGCTGTGGCTGAAGTAGAGATCAGATCGTTGTGCAAGGATATAGCAAGATCATGACCTGGGGATGAATCACCTGGGATGAACAGCAGTTCAGTTTTGCTAGGATTGAGCTTTAACTGATGAGCAGTCATCCATGATGAAATTTCTGCCAGACATGCTGAGATCCGGTCAGAAGCTGTGGCATCTGAGGGTGGGAAAGAGAAGATAAGTTGTGTATCATCAGCATAGCAGTGGTAAGAGAACCCATGTGATGAAATAACTTCCCCAAGAGAGTGAGTATACAGGGAGAAAAGAAGAGGACCAAGTACTGAGCCCTGTGGGATGCCAGTGGAGAGTCTGCATGGAGCAGATGTCACTCCCCTCCATGTTACCTGATATGAGCGTCCTTCCAAGTAGGAGGCAAACCATTCCCAAGCTGATCCGCAAATCCCAAGACTCTTGAGGGTGGATAAGAGAGTCTTGTGGTTGACCGTGTCAAACGCTGCTGAAAGGTCAAGGAGGATAAGGACAGATGACAGTTTGGCTGATCTAGCAGTATGTAGCTTCTCAGAGACATTCAAAAGGGCTGTCTCTGTAGAGTGAGCTGCTTTAAAGCCAGACTGTTTGGGATCTTGGAGGTTGTTCTGTGAGAGATAGACAGACAGTTGATTATAGACAATAAAACTATTGATTATAGATTATAGAATTTTTGAAAGAAATGAGAGAAGTGATACCGGTCTGTAGTTACTGATGTCTGATTGATCCAGAGCAGGTTTCTTTAGGATGGGACCCTTGCTCTCTTGAAAGTAGTTGGTACCTGACCAGATGCTATGGATGCTAAGGGAGGGTGATCCAATGGGCAGGTGGCAGGATTGCAGGACTGGATGAGTTGTAAAATCTCTTCTTCTGCCACAGTTGAGAAATGTGACAACGAAGGTGTAAGGGAATGCATACTCTGAGATGTAAATGCAGTCGGGGCTGAAGTGAAGGTCCGGCAGATTTCCTCAATCCTTTCCTGGTAGAAAGAAGCAAAGTCTTCTGCAGTCAGGGAGGATGAAGATGGTGGAGCCGGGGGGTTGAGCAGAGAAGAGATGATGTTGTGGAATTTCCGAGGGTCATATGAGGAAGCTTCAAGCTTTTCCTTGTAGAAGGAAGTCTTGGCAGAAGTCACATCTGAGGAGAACTTGACAAGAAGTGTTCTGTAAAAATCTAGATCTGCATCAAGTTGTGATTTCTTCCACTTTCTCTCTTCGATTGTTGCGCAGCACATCTGAAAGCCGAGGAGCAGAACAAGTTTTCTTGGGTTTAGTGAACATAGGGCAGAGGAAGTCCATAGTTGAGGAAAGAGATGAGAGGAAAGTATCTGTGGCTGAGTCCAAGGGTAGTGAGGAAAAAGACTCAGTATCAGGAAGGGAAGAAAGAGTGCCAGAAGCTACAGATGAAGGGGAGACAGAGTGAAGGTTGCGGCGAGTAAGATCGAGGGGGTAAGAGGTAGTGAGGTAGAGGTAGACCCGGCCGCCAGGTGCTCGCATGTGAGCCCCAACCCCGGGCCTGGCTCCAGGGAGAGGGCCCCGGTTGCGCCATACCGGGCGACGTCACGGACCTTGTTTTAATTTTCTTCATAAGGGTTTTTGAACCGCTCTTTGTCTGGCCTGTCACCTAGGACCTGTTTGCCTTGGGAGACCCTACCAGGGGCAGAAAGCCCCAGACAACATAGCTCCTAGGATCATTCAGGCACGCAAACCCCTCCACCACAATAAGGTGGCAGTTTAAGGAGGGGCTTACAAAAGCTGAATGCACCTGGTACTCCCAGGCAGTCGCCTATCCAAGTACTAACCAGGCCCAACTCTGCTTAGCTTCCGAGATCAGACGAGATCAGGCATTCTCAGAGCGGAATGGCCGTAAGCGAGAGCAACGTTGGAATGGAACCCATTCATAAATTGTTTGTGCTTTTTCTTTTTTCTTATTTTTTCTTTCTTTCTTTCTTTCTTTCTTTCTTTCTTTCTTTCTTTCTTACTTTATTTCTTTATTTCTTTATTTAAATTGTTGTTTTCTATCAAACATTACCCACAGGGTATGAATATTAAGATGTTGTTGTTAGAGAATTCAAATAGTAAAGTAAATGAATGCCTATGTCAAAAGCTTACAGCACCTGGTATTCCCAGGCAGTCGCCTACCCAAGTACTAACCAGGCCCGACTCTGCTTAGCTTCCGAGATCAGACGAGATCGGGCATTCTCAGAGTGGAATGGCCGTAAGCTAGAGGAAAGTTGGAATGGAACCCATTTAAAAATTGTTTGTTTTTTCTTTTTATTTATTTATTTATTTATTTATTTATTTATTTATTTATTTATTTATTTATTTATTTATTGTTTTCTATCAAAACATTAGCTACAGGGTATGAATATTAAGATGATGTAGTTAGAGAATTCAAATAGTAAAGTAAATGAATGCCTATGTCAAGAGCTTACAGCACCTGGTATTGCCAGGCAGTCGCCTATCCAAGTACTAACTGGGGACACAGTCGATGAGAAACAGCTGAAAGTTATTAGCACACTTTGCAGATTAGAGGTTTGGGGCAGGTGCAAGAAAAGAAAAGAAAGAAAAAATAAGAAAATAAAAGGAGTTTTTTTTCTTTTTTTAAACCGTGTAATGGTGCACCAAGCCTGGATGTACTGCAATACCAGGGCGAAGCGTGGAGCGGACGGAGCAAGCCCCTGTTCCGACTCCCAGCTCTAAAAATCCATTTAATGTGTAGTCCTCATATAGAGGACGTATCAGATATTAAACTGATAAGAACAGATACTACACTTGATCTTAGCCAAAAGGCCGAGAAGCGATAACCCGTTATTCCCTCTGACTGGCAGACAGCTAGCTGCCAGATGCTAGCAGACAAACGGTAGGTGATAACTAGGCCTACTCCTCAAGGCGCTTTGATCTGATATTACAACCACTTATAGCCTTGCAACTGCAAAGCCCACAAAAATATGCTGAACTCATCGACGTTCCTCTCCGTGGAAATCTTTAGTAAAAGGCGAAAGATTTGTGCGTGAATGAAGAGAAACCCGAGCTACTAAAGAAGGCCGAGCAGGCCCTGGATAACCGTATCGGAGGTGAACAAAGCAGGACTAGGGTAAGGTCCACCCCTTGTCAGTATTGAAGCCAGTGTAAAGTCTTGCATTTGGATAGAAAAGGGCTGGGGATACAGTCGATGAGAAACAGCTGAAAGTTATGAGAAGAAATTGCAAATTAAAGGTTTGGGGCAGGTGCAAGAAAAGAAAAGAAAAGAAAAGAATAGAAAGAAAAGAAAAGAAAAGGAGGTTTTGACTTTTTTTTAAACCATGTAATGGTGCAACAATGGTGTTGTTTTCTATCAAAACATTAGCTACAGGGTCTGCTTAGCTTCCGAGATCAGACGAGATCAGGCATTCTTAGAGTGGAATGGCCGTAAGTTAGAGAAAAGTTGGAATGGAACCCAATTATAAATTGTTTTTTTTTTTTCTTCTTTCTCTTTTTTGTTGTTGTTTTCTATCAAAACATTTGCTACAGGGTATGAATATTAAGATGTTGTTGTTAGAGAATTCAAATAGTAAATGAATGCCTATGTCAAAAGTTTACAGCACCTGGTATTCCCAGGCAGTCACCTATCCAATTACTGTTTTTTTTTTTCTATTTATTTATTTATTTTTTATTTTTTTAAATTCTTGTTTTCTATCAAAACATTAGCTACAGGGTATGAATATTAAGATGTTGTTAGATAATTCAAACTGTAAAGTAAATGAATGCCTATGTCAAAAGTTTACAGCACCTGGTGTTCCCAGGCAGTCGCCTATCCAAGTACTAACCAGGCCCGACTCTGCTTAGCCTCCGAGATCAGACATTCTTTTTTTTTCAATCAATAGAATAGAAGAAATTTCAATCAATAGAATACGATAAATAATACAATAAAAATGTAAGTTTTCCTTATACAATCACATTTACATCAAATTTTAAAAATGTCAAACATCATATATCATACATTTACAAAAACATTAGTTCACACCTCTCCTTCACTCCCCGGCAGCTTCCACGTTAAATCTTTTAAAACACAACAAACATGTGAAGTAAAGACATTATAAAAAGCATCCAACTTATTTTAGAATTTAAAATACACATACAGTCTCTCCATATACACTTCTGTTTTGCTCCAAAACCTAGTCCAAACATCCAACACAAATTTTTCCTTTTTGGCCACAATTCAGTCAGGACCACTTGAGTCAAAATAAAGACAATTCTTTGAAATATTTAAATTTTTTATTTGCAAGCTTATGAAATTTACATTTGGCGGTATGGCTCTGTTCTGAATTCCCCTTCCTTTTCATGAGCTCAATGAAAGCTAGTCAGGGAACAGCAGCAGCTTTGTGGGGGGACAATCTCCCATTAAGTGGGAAAGCAGCCAGACAAAATCCCCCCCAAAACAGACCATACCAGGCAATCCTCCCTGGCTCTTCATGCTAACTGAAGCAGAGGATTAAAGCGAGCTTTTGACTAGCAAAACTTATTAGTATAATACCAACAGAGCAGAGGACATGTTATCAGGCACGGAAAGCAGTTCCTTTACCATTTACTAGCAACCACTGACCATTAGCATTTTTTTAAAAAAAACAAACGAAAAAAAACAAAACAACGGAAGGCTCAGTGCCTGTATACGATTCAAGGCTGCAGAAGACTCCAGATCATCATGAACATCATGCCATCCCAATTTCCCAAGGAGCAACCAGAACCTTTAACGTTCCACTCCTGGTTCAGCTACCTTAGGGACAGCAGCAGAGGAGGAGAGCTAGCAGCAGCAGAAAAGGAGAGCTAGCAGCAGCAGAGGAGGAGAGCTAGCGTAGCAGCAGCAGAGCTAGCTCAATCACAAACAGAACACGAGAACCAAGTGCCTCCTCCCTGAATATCCCGAGTAGCCATCTCTAGCTCTAGAATCCATCCAACAACCCGAGTAAGGAGACTTCAAATAAGGAGAACTTTCCTCTAGCTTACGGCCATTCCACTCTGAGAATGCCTGATCTCGTCTGATCTCGGAAGCTAATCAGAGTTGGGCCTGGTTAGTACTTGGATAGGCGACTGCCTGGGAATACCAGGTGCTGTAAGCTTTTGACATAGGCATTCATTTACTTTACTATTTGAATTCTCTAACAACAACATCTTAATATTCATACCCTGTGGGTAATGTGTTGATAGAAAACAATCAATCAATCAATAAATAAATAAATAAAAAGAAAAAACAAACAATTTTTAAATGGGTTCCATTTCAACTTTCCTCTAGCTTACGGCCATTCCACTTTGAGAATGCCCGATCTCGTCTGATCTCGGAAGCTAATCAGAGTCGGGCCTGGTTAGTACTTAGATAGGCGACTGTCTGGGAATACCAGGTGCTGTAAGCTTTTGACATAGGCATTCATTTACTTTACTATTTGAATTCTCCTTATTTCAAATGCAACGCAACACAACATAGCCTAGCGAGGCACAGC
>NC_062523.1:23411277-23483777 GCF_022655615.1 Tachysurus fulvidraco | reverse complement strand
AATATTCATACCCTGTGGGTAATGTTTTGATAGAAAACAAGCAATCAATCAATAAATATATAAAGAAAAAGAAAAAACAAACAATTTTTAAATGGGTTCCATTCCAACTTTCCTCTAGCTTACGGCCATTCCACTCTGAGAATGCCTGATCTCGGAAGCTAAGCAGAGTCGGGCCTGATTAGTACTTGGATAGGCGACTGCCTGGGAATACCAGGTGCTGTAAGCTTTTGACATAGGCATTCATTTACTTTACTATTTGAATTCTCTAACAACAACAACATCTTAATATTCATACCCTGTAGCTAATGTTTTGATAGAAAACAACAACAATTACAAAAAAAAAAAGTGTCTAAGTGCCTGTGTCTATCTTAGGCGTCATCGGGCATCAAGGCAGGATACACCCTGGACGGAGTGCCAACCCATCGCAGGGCACACACACTCACTACGGACAATTTTCCAGAGATGCCAATCAACTTACCATGCATGTCTTTGGACCGGGGGAGGAAACCGGAGTACCCGGAGGAAACACCCGAAGGAACGGGGAGAACATGCAAACTCCACACACACAAGGCGGAGGCGGGAATCGACCCCCTCAACCCTGGAGGTGTGAGGCAAACGTGCTAACCACTAAGCCACCGTGCTTATTTAAACAGAACTGCTCAATAAATATGCTAATTTTAAAACCACAATAAGATATATATAAGATATATATATCAGTACAATGTGACTAACCAGAATAATCTAGGTTTTTAGTATATTTTTTATTGCTGCATGGCAAACAAGTTACCAGTAGATGCCGTAGATTCTCAGAAAACAAGACCCAGCATTCATGATATGCACGCTCATAAGGCTGTGAAATTGGGCAATTAGTTGAAAGGGGTGTGTTAAAAAAAAATAGCAGTGTGGCATTCAATCACTAAAGTAATCAATTTTGTGAAAAAACAGGTGTGAATCAGGTGGCCAGTATTTAAGGATGAAGCCAGCACTTGTTGAACAAGCATTTGAAAGCCTGAGGAAAATGGGTCGTTCAAGACATTGTTGAGAAAACAGCATACTTTGATTAAAAAGTTGATTGGAGAGAGGAAAACCTATAAAGAGGTGCAAAAACTTATAGGCTGTTCAGCTAAAATGATCCCTAATGTCTTAAAATGGAGAGCAAAACCAGAGAGATGTCAAGAAAACAGAAGACAACCATCAAAATGGATCAAAGAATAACCAGAATGGCAAAGGCTCAGCCAATGATCGGGTCTAGGATGATCAAAGATAGTCTGGAGTTACCTGTAAGTACTGTGACAGTTAGAAGACGTCTAATTTGTGGACTGATGAGAGTAAAATTGTTCTTTTTGGGTCCAAGGGCCACAGACGGTTTGTGAGACAGCCCCCAAACTCTGAATTCAAACCACAGTAGACAGTGAAGCATGGTGGTGCAAGCATCATGATATGGGCATGTTTCTCCTACTATGGTGTTGGGCCTATTTATCACATACCAGGGATCATGGATCAGTTTGCATGTGTCAAAATACTTGAAGAGGTCATGTTGCCTTATGCTGAAGACGATATGCCCTTGAAATGGTTGTTTCAACAAAGACAATGATCCCAAACACACTAGTAAATGAGCAAAGTCTTGGTTCCAAACCAACAAAATTAATGTTATAGAGTGTCCAGCACGATACCCGGACCTTAATCCAATCGAGAACTTGTGGGGTGATATCAAAAATGCTGTTTCTGAAGCAAAACCAAGAAATGTAAATGAATTGTGGAATGTTGTTAAAGAATCATGTAGTGGAATAACAGCTGAGAACCAACAAGTTGGTTGACTCCATGCCACACAGATGTGAAGCAGTTTTAAAAAACTGTGGTCATACAACTAAATATTAGTTTAGTGATTCACAGGATTGCTAAATCCTAGAAACAAAAACGTTTGTACAACAGTTTTGAGTTTGTACAGTCAATGGCAGACACTGCTATTTTTTTAACACACCCCTTTCAACTAATTGCCCAACTGCCCAGCCTTATGAGCATGCATATCATGAATGCTAACTTGTTTGCCCTGTAGCAATAAAAAAATTCTAAAAACCTGGATTATTGTGGTTAGTCACATTGTACTGCTATTATTTTTAAGAATACTGTATACAAATGATTGTTTAAACATATAAGCATTCAATACAGAAGCACTCAATTGTGTAGACAGAAGCAGTTTGAGGTTTATATTATCCATGATAAAGCAGAATTCATGCAGCTTATTCATGCAATTTATACATCTTTAGTTAATGAATAAGTTTTCATGATTCAAGATCTTGTGGTGGTTGCTTCCATGTCCAATAGTATAAAACTATATTATTTGAAACTACTTGAAGAATTGATCATATACAGATTACGCCCTGTGTTACACTGCTAGTATAAAGTATTAGAATATTTCTATTTTGAGCACTCATGGTGTTTATTATACACTAACCATCGCCATCTACAGGCGACACACTGCTACTTCATTAGCGGCATTGCCCCCCTTTTGCAGGTTTTTCGCCTACATGACCTACCCAACAAAAAGTGGTACAGCTCCCAGATACTTTGACACACAGGGGTGAGCCTGGTCTCATTTGAAAGAAGAGATTCTCTAGTTTCAGAAACTAGTTTCTGAAACTAGTTCAGATTGATTCTAGGCCTTACTGGCACAAAGTTACAGGGGTTTGAATGCAGGTTTTCATTTCTGCCTGGGTTGTTTACCTGATAAACTGATTAATCTTATTTTTCTGGAACATGCTAGGGACCAAATAACAACTGAGGGTCATAGCCACATGTCTTGGCTTTCACCAAAAAAAATTTCAAGTCAAAAGACCCAAAAATGGCTTCAATAAAAATATTTTTCTACGGACATGGTCGTCTGGTGCAGTGTTTTTGTGTACTTGTTTACTATATAACTTTGAAATAAAAGGCTGCATGCTCAGTCTGAAAGGCCATAAACAAGCATAGACTCTCTCTCTATCACTCTGGTGTGAAAACAGGCCTGTAACTTGACACCCTGAGCTGTAAGAGGGACAAAAGGTCAGGAATTACGCAAGAATTCTTCTGCGCATCCAGTTCACGCAGACACAGGCAAAGAACATAAGGCATGCCGCATAGTGCTGGAATCGTCTGCTTATTGGCTAAACAGCTGTATAGGTCCCAGCCCATTTCATTGCTATTGGAAGGAGTAATTGTCAGTCAAATGCGGGTTCCCAAAAATGAGGTCATGCCATCATTGGCTTCTCAGCCTCTGCCATACAAGCACCGATTGGCTCAAATGAGGGCTTATTTGATTCGTTAGGACCTTATTTGATTCGATAGGACCTGTGCTTTGTGTGTGGGCTTAAAAAATTATTGAGAGTATAAACTTTACTAGGTGAATAGGTTTTTTTGTGTTTTTGGAGGATTTGATGCTTTAAAGTTGAATTGAAGCTTGTTTCTGGGTCATCCCCTAGTGGTGACTTTGGCGACCCGTAAGAGGGGTGGATTAGAAATATTTCACGAACAAACCGGACAATTTCAGGTGCGCAGTGTTATACACAGAATGTTCATCTATTGTTCAACAATTTCCTTTAACAACATTTTCACTGACACCTTTACTTGATTTTTGTCAAATAAGGACAAATAATTAAAGTTATAACATGAAGTTTACTTACTGCGCTTATAGGTATTCCTCCCTCTGTCTGTGCTGCCATGGTTGTAACGGAATGAAGCAGGTCTGAGTGGGCGGGGCCAAGTGCACAGGTAGCTGATGCAAAACATCTGAGCATGTGACAGTAGAATGTGCAGTTGATAAAAAGTCATATATCAGGATTAGGAAAATTGTAGTCACAGAAAATTGTGACTATTTTTTTTTTTTTAACGGTAGATTTCTGGCAACCACAGCTGCTGGTTTTTACTGTAAATTTTACAGTTCACTTGCAAGTATTTACATAATACTTAAGTGAACTGAAAAACTTACAATTAAAACTGGCAGCATCAGAAAAATAAAAGTTGATAAATTATACAATAACACCCAGAACTGGTAAGGAAAGCAAATATACCTTTTATTTTAATACCACACATATACAAATGTTGCATGCTGAAATAAATTAAGTTCCAGACGTGCATGATTTGATGGGTTCGTTTATTGTATTTTATTTTCTCTCTCTGCTTACAAATGGAAGCGCTACTTCCAAGCTTATTCACACACCAAAAACTTTCCGTTTTTTTCTTATTAACTCAGTTTTCAGTCCTTGCTTGCACATTTTTTTCCTGCTAGAGCCCCCTACAGTTAGATTGCTAGCACAACATGCCTTCTTGAGCACTCATCACAGCAGTTTGAGCAGTTTCATGCATTTACACACATTTCTCCAAATCAGACTTTATGCATTAAATCCATCATAAATCCAAAACAAACATCAAAATGAACTACATAATGCAAAAAAAAAAAAAAACATCTTACATAAGCCCCACACAAAGACAACTATATTCTTTTCCTTAAAACAGCAGGAAAATGTATTCCAGAATGAATATTTTAAATTATTACAGTCTTTACCAGAAGGCAACATTCATTAAACTGAAGAGAATTCTATGCTCTTAATGGCATGTGGTTTTCCCTTCAAATCCAAATATCGTGTGAATGTAATGTCTCTTTGAGGTCAATCCCAGTGAGTTCCTTGAAGTGGACTGACATGCCAAGTTCATCAAAACAAAACGGCCACTTGGCATTTGATACTTTTTCCCTGGTTGACGCTGTGTGTGGACTTCATTTCCACGTACACATTATACCTCCTCTGGATTGGCATCAGAGTGTTGGAACATCACCTGGGGTTTTTCCATCTTTTGCTGCTGGCTCTCCTGAGTTGAAATGGGCATAAATATTACATTCCATTTGATGCACCCGTAAGTGTCCTGTATTGCTGCGGTCTCTTGTAATGGAATCTCCTCTGTCTGGTCTGAGACATCAGTCTGTTTTCTTTTTCTTATTTTGGGTGTTGAAGTGTGCCTCACATTTTCAATTCTGTTTTACAACTGTTTGTCAAGGGAATGGTAGCCTGTTCCAACAATATCCCACTCTATTACATCTTGGAGAGATTTGGGATATTTTGCCACCATTTTTGTTGCAATATCAGATTAATGCTTTTTACCTACACAAGGGAATTTTTCCATCATCTCAGTCAAAACAATCCGGACCATTTGCCGCCATCAGTTTTGTGCCAGGTTTTTTTCTCCTCTCCAAAGAATGCATCACTTCCTCAGAAATTTAACCCATTTAATTTCAAAGTTGTCATCCCAATGTGTGTCAAGTCCTGGGCTGCTGGAGGAGGTTGATGATAGAGTAGAGAAGCTTCCACAGATGATAGTGAGCTGTTCTCGGGAGTGTGGTCTTTAAATGACAAAAAAATAAGATTATAATGATTCCCACTGTACAATATTACACAATGTCCATGTCTGCTTTTGATTTTGAATAGTTGTGTGGTGGTCTGTGCTGTTTTTACATACATTTCTGTTTCCAAACAGAAAAAGCTTTCTGGCTTGTACAGGTCTTAATGCTGTCAACAAATCAACCTCCGTTATGAACATTAGATCATCATACGTCTCGACTCCAATGGACTGCCAGTGCTCTTCCAGGATGTTTTTGCTTATTGCTTGAAGTTTTGGTAGGACTTCCATGATGGTGACATCTAGGAAGGTTTGCTCTGAGTCACTCATATTTGCACTGAAGAAAAAAAATCCCACCTTCAAACACAACAGAAAAAAATATAGTACATACGCTTAACAGAGCAGGGACATGCATCAGGTAACACTTATATTAATGTCAATGTAATTTGTATTAATGACAAATGGGGGCTGAGGGGAGTTTCCCTGTACAATACCATCTGGGGAGCATGCTTTATGCTTCCTATACATGTGAGAAGTACATGATGACTTTTTTGTAAACACGATCATACAACCACTTACTGGACATGACACAGACCTGTCTTCTCTAATATGATCATTTAAGTGAGACACTAGTTCTTTCAAAGTGTGAAAATGGCGGGAACATAATAAAATGGCGCATTTTAAATCCGCAACAACAGCTATAAGAGCAGCTTGCGGTGCAGGTGCATTGTGTACATGCTAATTATGGCCCTTGAAAGCTGAGTAAGTGGTAAATGTTTGACTACAGTTGGACAACACAAGACAACAGGGCTCATTTCTATGCACACTGCAATGTGGTATATAGCCTCTTAATGTATCCAAATTCTTTTTACAAAAGAATTGTCTGTATGGATTGATTACTCGTCGATGTGTTGGTGATGCCCGAGGGCTTTGGTAGGGGGAGGGGAATTGCTTACGCACGCGCCTCTTCCTCATTCAATACAGACGAGTGAAGGCAAGAGCGCGTGTGTGTTTCTCTTCATCCTTCTCCCGTTACTTTTTCCCTTTTTTTAAGGGTACAACATTTGCCTATGCTTTTCAGCTAAACTAAGTTATCACCAATTGATCTAGCTATCTTAAATATCAACTAGTGCTAGCTTAACTGTTAATGTAACTTAGCCTACACCATGGGCTTTCAGCACACATTTTCACTTGGTCTCTAAAAAAAGTAGCCTAAATATGAAGGTTACCGTGCAAAATTTACATTTTCTGGATGAACAGCAGCAGATCCTCCAAAAAACCTGTGTTGAAATCGTAGATTTGTCCTAAAAACTTTTAAAATGATTTTAAAATGACAAAGTTGTACGAAGATTTCTGCTATGCCTCTGTTTTTTCTCTAGCAAATGCAGCTGTCTGACTCGCTCGTTATTGATGTCAATCGTGCTTCTCCCGTGATTATCCAATCAGAGACAAGCTTCATCTGCACACTATGAAATTCAAAATTAGGTGGACTCAGTGCACAATGAGAGCGAACAAAGACAATTAGAGGCACTGTTAGGTTGTTTAGCCTGTGATGATACAATGCTCAATTTTTTATTTTATGTTTATAAAAATAAATAGAAAACCATTAAGCTAAGTATAACATTAAAATTGAAAGACTAAAAGAAAGATAAAGCATACAATAATTGTGGTTGGGCCTGAACAGAATGACACAATGCTCAAATGATTATTTTATCAATAGGCCTATGTAGAAAACCAGTAGACTAAGCATTACATTAAGATTTAAAGACTAAAAGAAACATAAGGCATACAGGGATACCTAACAGAAGTATTACTTTGCATGTCAATAATTTTAATTTGTGGGTGGTGGTTTATTCTATTTTCTAGTTGCTGCTCTCCCCTCTCGGTCCATGCATGTGCACGGACGGGCGCGTGGATTCCTGCCCAGAACAGAACCATACCACCAACACTAACTGTATGCTATCATCTAATAAATTCTAATTTGACAAAGTGGTCCTGACAGAATTAGATTTTTTTCCATGATCTGTTGTTGCAGTATCTTTAGCTCCAGTTATAATGACAGGTTTTAAATATTGAACTCAAGATTAGAAATTTTCAAAAATGAAAACAAAGTAATCCTTCGTCTTGACTACTTTTCAGTTAAAACAAATGTTTTTTGAGTTTACATGAGTTTTGAAATGTCTTCCTGTACTGTGTACTTAAAAAGCATAAAGGTATTCTTGGATTTGTTGGAGTTGCCATCATTATGTAAATCTGTGGTCTATAGTTCTGAAGTGAGCTTCGTAGAAAGAAGCAAGAGACTTTTCTGTTTTGAAGTACAGGACAGCTTGACTTTATACTTTCTTTGGTGAAACTCCTCCCCTTATGACTTGCCACAGAACATGCTAATTCCTCATTCAGTGATTGAATTGTTTTTGTGTTTATTTTGTTTTTATTTGTTTGTTTGTTTGTTTGTTTGTTTGTTTTAAATGAGTACAGTGTTGGCTGATGTACAGTGTTAGTTTGAGTACAAAGGGAAAATAGAGTAATTTTTCCAGAGACAATATTCTTTTCCTCAAAAATAGTTGTTTTTGCTCTATTTTGAATGTACAGAGTAAAATGTGTCAGTAGAGTGAGAACAAAATTACAGAGTAGCTGTGACTCCACATTGTCTCCTCACAAAGTTTAATTTATTCGCCATTACTGTACACGGTCATCCAGCATTGCAGCTTGTGGAATCAGAAGAGAAGGCACATTTCTACTAGGTACATTTTTAAGTCCAATTATTTATTTTAGTTTTGAGCCTTTATTTTGAGCTCATATCGATATCCGGATTGATTTTAATTTTAGAACTTTGCTTAATTTAGAAGTCGGACTAATCTTGAAAGCAAATAGTTAATATTACAAATGTAACGAACGTTAAATGACACCAGTGAAATTGCCAACTGTTTATTAAATGTTTGTAAGCTAAATTATTGTGGTGAGGATCAAGTTGTGCACCACATGTACTTGACTCAGTAAAGAGTTAACAGCCTTAACTGGATTGCTGGAGGCCATTTTGATGTGCATTAGCCCTATTCAGACTCTAACTTCTCACGGCAACGTAAGGTATTATAAATATTTGCAGTGGCTATTCGTTATTTTTTTGATGTCTGAATCCAGAATGTTGTACCCTTTCATTCACAAGCTCGTTGTTGTGCTTTTGATCATTGATTAAAGAATATTTTTGCAAGTGTTAGGGCACTCACACTGAATTTTCATACTCCTCAGCAAATGTGCGATTGCGCCATTATTGCAATGACCTTGTGATTTTTTTATATGGACACTTTTATTCGTACAAAACCCACTCCTAAATTGTGAATAAATCGCCATCTGAATGCATGAGTTTTAGCACTGAGGTGCCATTCAGATTATATTTTCAGACATCCATGAGGAAAAATGATGCACTATAGCATGCTAGCACCATACATAAACTGTTGAACAGTTATTACAAATTAAAAACACTCCAGTGACGAAAAAAATAATTCATGTTGAATGTCATCTTCATCTGACAGTGAGTATTATTGCCTTGTGTTCATCTTTTTGCTTCCTTAAGGATGCAAACCAACAATTTTGTCAGAGTGAAGTTCAAAGATAGCAAAAAATATATTTTTTCTTCAAAATCTTTTACGTTTCAAAAGTTTTTGGAATGTGGTAAGAGGAGAAACTTTAACATTGTTAATTAATATCATTAATACTTTTCCTTCTAAAAATTTTACTAGTATTAACCTAAGTTTATGGTTGTATCTTATGGGGTATAAAATTAACTCCAACTTCCTTTGGCATTGCTG
Source organism: Tachysurus fulvidraco (assembly GCF_022655615.1). NCBI lineage: Eukaryota > Metazoa > Chordata > Actinopteri > Siluriformes > Bagridae > Tachysurus > Tachysurus fulvidraco. Next base: position 23,474,601 of record NC_062523.1, on the reverse strand, counting down.
GTTTTTGTTAATTTGGCAATGGTTTGTCATCCTTCAGTTGGCAAGAAATTTGATCTACTATGGATGTGAAAGTTTTTGATGACTTGAAGACAAAGGTTAATGAGGAAGCATTTGAATACCTGCTGACACGACCAGACCTTGGTGTTCTAGAAATTTTGATCCCAGGCAAAGTACGTTTTGATGGTAAATTGTTTTACATGATTATACATTTTTTCTGTTTATTTTCAGCAATATTCACCAATTTATTTTTGCATAGACTAATGTATCTATTGTACTAATTCTCAATAGCTGTATAACATGATATAAAAATAGTATGAACAGTTAATCAGGTATATAGGTATGGTTTATACTGAAGATTCTTTAAGCTCAAGCTCAATAGGAGATACCGAAGGCACATCAGAGTCTGACGACACAGCAATTTTGATTAGAAATCCTCCTAAAAAAAATCAAGCAGAGGAACATCTTGCTCAAGTAGGGATCACTAATCTTGTCTCTGAATTACATCTATATAAAATTACTTACATATTAAAAATATTTAGAACAATATACAGTTACCAGTTGTTATTTTCTCATCTTTGCTCTATATTATAGATATATCCCTCTTTCAGATGATCGAAGATATCCTAAAGACCAGCACTGGAGGTGAAAAGCTTGAAAAGAATACGCTCGCACTAAAAGTCTGTCAGATAGCCGAAGTCGTGACATGATGAAATTCTTGGTAGCACCTTTGACAAATGAACATGGGTAGGTTGTTTATACAGTACCTTGTAAATGAATGTTTCTGATGTTGTGTTATAATTGGTTTCTGTTTGTGTGTGTAGAACAAGGCCTTCCCGACACTTGAAGGAGCAATATGCAAAGAGTATCATCTCCCTCTTCCCAAATTTGGTTGACCCCAGGAGCAAACTTGGCTATATTAGTAGCTGTTGACTCTCAAACTATTTGATTTACAGAAGGAGGATTTACTGCATCTTGCAAAATAAATATTATTTACAGTATAATTGAAGTGGTATTTATTTTCTTAGTCTAGTAATGTATAACATTTAGGTCTGTTTGTTCTGGTCATAGGAGCATTATTACAATCCAGAAGATGGAAGTGGATTTTTGGCATGGAGAATTAAAACTCTGCAAAAAGAAGCTTTGGATGGTCAGATGAAACACCCACAGCAACCACAAACAAGTGCAAAATTTGATGTTTAATCAGTGCTTGGCTGCAAGGCTTGATTAACATTTTATTTTTTATTTTATAAATGAATAGGCAACTTTTGCATTATTGTATTATTTTACTCATCTTAATATTTGTGACTTGTATTTGAAGTTTGATATTTTGATTTTGGTTGGCAAATTTAAATGTCATCCTGGGATATATATTAATGTTTCCATGTTATTTTCCATCATTTATCTTCTTTGATGTTAACGTGTTGTGCTTTAAAAATAAAAAGAATTACAAATGTGGTTTTCATATTGTCTTAAACAATTTCAGGAGGGCCAACTACTGAAAGGTATCCCTCCAAAGGAGATTGTTAAATGATGAACTTTAGTGTCAGGACAGCTGACGAGGCAGCGGTAAAGGAAAAGATAACACAGGCCTATCGCCAGAAGCTGCTTCATGACCCTAAAGAGTCAACTGATATTCTATCGATTTTCCCACGATTCCAGGATATACCAGGCTTGGAATGTGAGAATTATAAAGATAAAATCAAGTTCTATTGTTCTGCCGTAACCCAGACTTGTTCGGTAAACAAACTTAGTTCCTACTTTGGTACTGACTTTTATTATCTTTGGCAGATGGATCAAGATTTTAGACTTCTATTTGGTGATGCAACCTCTGCAAAGTTGTTGGAGAAGTGGTCCACCAGCATAAAACCAAAGGTTATTGCCCAGAGCCGTGGCCTCTCACAGACTTGTGAGCTATAAATCCTCATCCAATTTGCTGAAAGCCAATGAAGTTGAAGAAGGTAACTATATTGTGCTATATCTTAAGTTAACTAGGATGAAATTAAAAATTCATGGCAAAAGTTTCAAATGAGGTCACAACTTTACCCATTAGACATGCATGTTTCATACCGACTTGTAATGGGTAAACTGTATGAAAATTACTTGTTTACAATCTGAAATTGTTTTCATTTGGAGCTCTGAATAACAAAAGCATGGTTTATGTCTTGTAGATACAGTTTAATTGTATGACATCGTACATTTATAATCAAGACTTTTCATAATATTAGTCAAACTGTTAATACTAGTTAATGTATTTATTCAGGCTCATCTTCCAAGTAATGTTAAGTCAAGTGAAATTGAGTAGGATGGTATGTTCAACACCTTCTAGCTAAAAACCAAACTTACAGGCCTATAAATTAAATCATTTTGTTTTCCATGTCTCCAGGTTGGGACAGCAACATGTCATCAATTCTGATTCAGGTTCACCTTTAAGTGCCACTTTAAGTCAAGGCCGCAAAAGACCGGGAAAAAACTCAGTTATACAAGCATGTGATAATCTTGTGAAATTCATCAAGGTTAATGGAGCATATCAATTGAAACTATTTTATATTGTTCCTTTACTGTGTGACCTTGAACTTTTCTCAGATTATTTTCTGCCCATTATTTTTGGAGATATTGTGTGTCCTAATGATCAGCACTGGTATTTGTTCATTTTATTGCTTTAGATAGTCAGGTTATTTCTCAGACAGGTACTTAAAGACCATCTGTCCTCCAAATTCTTTTATTCTTTTCTACTTCACACATACTTAGTAACAATCTATTGGAATCTCTTGGAAGTAAGTACAGAAACTTTAGTGGAAGACATCTATGCATCTTTATTCATGCTGCATATTGACTAACTGTTAAGCCATGTTGGCTCTAATATGTTTTCATTCTTTCACAGACTGGTACCAGTATCCATGGGGACCTGGATAGAATTGGAGAAAGTCTCCAGCCGTAAAGCTGTTGGACCAAAGAAACGTAGGATCCAGAATTGGTTTATTGTCATTGACTACCAATTCTAGAGACATTACAGTCCATTTATAAGCACCCTAAAATAAAGATATGATGGCGAGAGACTCACAACAAAAACCAAATGTTCTTTATGACATACACGGTGGAGAGTTCTTCATGAACTCTTCTCAAAACAAAGGCATTCAGTTCAGATCCAACTTTTTTTGATGAATTTGAATGTGTAAACCCCCTTGGATCAAAACAAGGAATAAATAAGTTAGGAGCTTTCTACCCTTGGAAATATTTCCCCTAAATACAACTCCAGTTTACTAAATATCCATTTAGTCACTTTATTTCATGCACAATATATCAAAATATATGGGTTTTATAAAATACTAGAGCCACTTGTCCAGGATATCTCAACACTGGAAACCAATGGAATTCAGATTCCTTTATTTGATGATACAGTTTATGGAACCATCCAGGGGCGTAGCACAGGATTGTGGGCCTGTGCTATGCAAAGATACTGTGTGGGGCCCCTATTTCACTTTTTTAATGATAATGTAAAAGTATATCATGTATAAAATAGTATAACAACGTGCTATTTGCATTCATGTCAATGCAGCAGCACTGCATATCATATTTTGATCATAATATGTCCTAACCTTTAAAATAGATGGAACAACTCAGTATCTTTTTATAAAAAATTGCAGTTCACTTTCTGTGGCTGTTTCTGGAACAGAGTTATGTGCTTAATTTTTTTTAATTCATTCATACTTTGCCAGTTTACAATTATATATACCATTATTCATGTAAAATGTTGGACCAGGTTCATAATGTTTTGATGCAAAAACACACAATGTGCAAACATTGTTTTATATTTACATTTAATCTCTAAAAATACTTCTCACACTTAGCAAGCATGTATTTTACTGGCTAGTTCTGACATTGTGCAGTGCTTTAGATCTCACCTGCTCTCTTTAGAAAAAAACTTGTGAGGAGTTGTTTTCCCTCATTTTGTTTTCTTTTTCTCTCCTCCCTCTCCTTTCTTTTCTGATAGCCAGATTTTGCTTTTGACATCATGTGCAAAGGCGGCGCGAGTATGTCGTCTCTCAACACCAGCGGAACACTCACAAACTCACTGCTTCTAGGCAACCAACTAAAATTATGTCCAGTCTGTGCATTGCTGCATACACGCTCGAGGTGGGAGGGGTCTACGCAGGTTTGTGTCAAAGCAGCAGAGAACTAGAAGTAGCACATAAGCGCGACTGTCAAATAGATCGCACAGATACAGTAATAACATAATAAAATTAATACAAATTATAAAATGATCGTCGAGGGCCCCTCACATGTGTAGCGATTTTGGCTCACGAAGCAAGGTAAATATTTATAAGTAATAACATGTTATAGTGACTCCTAAATATTTTAAGCTAAGTTGAAATTGACGGTAATGGAATTAACGTTACACTTATTTGGTCTGTTTGTCCGCCGAACAGAGCAAGTAATCTTTATTAATTCTATGAAGGAGGTATCTTCCCGGCCAAGAAAGATTCACTTCCCTTTTACTTTATACCGTAATTTAAATTAAATTAACTTAATAGAGCATGTAGTTCAGACCAGATGTTGCAGGTACCTTAAGTTTGTGAGCGATACTCAGAGACAATCACTTGTGGCACAAAAATATGGTGTTTAATGAATGAGACAAACACAACATAAAACTAACTACACAAACAAACAAAAGAAATAGAGAAGACAAAGATGAAAATAAAAATACACAAAAGAAATTAAAATTGGGGAAAGGGAGGAAGAGACTGGAAAATAAGAAATTAGAAAGGAAGGAAAGGAATGGCAAACTTAGACTTAAAAATTAATCACACCCTAACTGGGAAATTGTCACAGAAACTTAAATCTGACCACCGATTGGTGGTGTTTGTGACATTTTAAATGTCTCGAACTCCACCCATCTTTGGGGAGATGGCCAATACTACGGCCTGAGATTTCGGAGGTAAAAACTCCTTTTGTTTCAGGTGTCTGTGGGCGTGGTTTAGCTATAAAACCTTTAGATGACTTTAAAGTTTTATCCAAGGTGTATTAAAACGGTATGGCGCATTTCATGCTCAAATAAAATACACCATTGTTTGAAAAATGAGTAACCGATAATTTGGGGGTCTTTTGGATACTAAACATGAAGGGTAATGACGGTATAAAGGCAGCGGTACATTACATACACAGATCAGTAATCAAAGTATAACTGATGTTACTACAGCGTTGTGTTCTGACACATGAATAAAATACACCCTTGTCAGGAAAGTAAGGAGCAAATCATTTTAAGTCAGGCAAGCCTTAAAGAAGAAACACATTACAACAGGGTTACAAGAATAAGAATCTTATAGTATCAGTATAATTGGGGAGGAGATTTATACGAGTATGGCTTAATGCCGTGGGATGTGGCGGCATCTTATTCACTCATTTTATTAGTAAAAGGAATGTCCCATTGTGTTGTGTGCGTGTTTGTGTGTGTGTGTGTTCTGGTTGAGGGCCCCTATGAGTTCAATCAGAGAAGCGGCATGGGGTTATCTGGTCTTTGTGTAGGCTCCAGGCATTCTGGAGGCAGTTGCGTGTGTGTGTCACTGTGGAATGTAGCCCTCAATAAAATCGTAAAACTGGGTTGCTCATCGGTTGATTGAAAGGTAGCGTGGCCGAAATTTAGTGTGCCTGGGACATGAAATTTTATGACCCGTACCAGACGCTACACATGCCAGGGCCTTATGTACTCAGTCACCCTTTTCCCCCACTTACGATGCCCCTGGAACCATTGTCCAAGTTACTTGTGACAACCTTGGTGTCCATCCCATATTTGGTTTTGTGGAATCGTTTAATGCTAGGTACTGTTGCCGCATTTGCCTACTAGAGAAAGAGGACTTTCAGACAGTGTTCAGTGAAGATAGTCTAAGGATGTCATTGCAATCTAAAGAACTTCATGCAGAACACTACCAGAGAATGCAGATCCATCCCAGTCTTCCTTATGTAATGGGAGAAAAAAGTCTTGCCTTTTAAATTCTTTGCAATATTTTCACACCCCTGCAAAATTTTCAGTTGATATTATGCATGATATATTAGAGGGGATTGCACAATATGAGATGAAATTACTCATTCAGCACCTGATTGGCAATTACATCAGCAGAAGTACACAGAAGAATTCAGAGTATTAACTATGGCTTTATGGAACAAAACAACAAACCTCCTGGTGTAGAATTAAGAGAGGGTGTTATGCGAGATACAGAGGAGGAAGCCGGAGTGAAAGCAAACAGAGTTTATTTGCAAAAAAACACGGAAGTAGAGTAATCCGGTGGTGCGTGGTGGAAGCGCGGCCCACAAAGGTCCAGAGTTAGGAAGGCAGTCTGTGTTATCCGGTGGTGCACAGTGGAAGTGTGGCCCACAAAGTCCAGAGTATTGGGAAGAAAGGCATGGATAATAACTAAGAACTAAGAACCAAGACACGTCCCTCGGGGCACCCTCCGGGGGTGGGCTCCTGGATGGGGCTGCTCAGATTTCACTGTCCATGTCCCAGAGAATAAGCCCCATGACGAATAAAGGAGGAAGGATGGGATCTGGATCGCTGGGTTCCTCAGGCCCGAATACGACCCCACTCGGTAGGTGACGTGGAACTGGAACAGAGTGAAGAAAAGGGCCCAGCGAGCCTGCCTGGGATTGAGTACTGGAGATTCTTGTGGTCAGTGATCACGGTAAACTGGTGCTCTGCGCCCTCTAACCAGTGTCTCCACTCTTCCAAAGCAAGTTTTATTGCCAGTAACTCACGATTTCCGATGTCATAGTTCTGTTCTGCCGCCGAGAGCTTGTGTGAGAAGAAGGCGCATGGATGGAGCTGTGGTGGGGTGCCTGCCTGCTGAGAGAGAGCGGCCCTCACCCCCATTGAGGAGGCATCTACCTCAACCACAAAGGGCCTCCGGGGGTCTGGATGACGTAACACGGGGCGGAGCAGAAGCGCTGGCGGAGCACCTTGAATGCCCCCTGGGCCTCCTTGGTCCAACTCAGGGTCCGTGCCTTACCCCTGAGGAGAGAAGTGAGGGGAGCGGTGATCTGACTGTACCCCTGGATGAACCGCCGATAAAAGTTGGCGAAGCCCAGGAAGCATTGGAGCTCCTTAATCGTCTCTGGGACGGGCCAGTTCCTTACTGCTCTAACCTTTCTCTCATCCATCTGTATTCCTCGTGCACTGATGACGTAGCCCAGAAACTGCACCTCCTTATGGTGGAACTCACACTTTGAGAGGTTAAGGTAGAGCTGTTGTGAACAAAGTGCCCCTAGGACCTCACGTACGTGGGTATGGTGCTCCTCCAGGTTCATGGAGTAGATCAGTATGTCATCGATGGAGGGAAAGGCGGCTCGAAGCGCGGTGACGAGATCCCGAACCGGGTCTGAGGAGGTGCTGAGTCGGTTCTCCATAGTCAGGTAAGAGCGGAAAGGTCCCTACCTTTAATTTTTGAAGGTCAGTTATTCTGTTATGTGAGACAAAGAGGAGGAAGCCGGAGTGAAAGCAAACAGAGTTTATTTGCAAAAAACACGGAAGTAATCCGGTGGTGCATGGTGGAAGCGCGGCCCACAAAGTCCAGAGTATTGGGAAGAAAGGCAGTCAGTGTAATACCCAGGGGAGTGCTTAGGAGAAGCACGAAGCTGAACACGAACACGGGAGTGTAGAGGAATGAACAGCAAAACCATGGATAATAACTGACGGTGAGTGGGGTGAGAGAGGGGATTATATATGGTGGTTGATGAGAGTGAAATGAGAGTCAGGTGTGTGCAATTGGTAAGCCGGCGAGGGCTTAAATGACACTCAGCTGGTGTTTACTGTGTTATCTGCCCATTATTTTTTTATGTTATCTGCCCATTATTTTTTTTTTATATTGTGTGTCCTAATGATCAGCACTGGTATTTGTTAATTTTATTGCTTTAGATAGTATAGTGTTTTCTTCAGTTATATCACCATTTATTTGAAACACCTGATTGCAGAGCACCACAGTTTGTTTAAGCAATTGTTTCCTGAAAAGAAATTGTTGCCCAATCATCATTGTATGGTGCATTACCTTAGTTGTATGCAGAAAATTTGAACACTGCAACATTGTTGGTGCATGCATTATGAAGCAAAGCATGATGTTTTTAAAAAGCAGCTGAAAAGCTATAAAAACATAACAAAAACATTAGCAAAGATACACCAGTGCCAAATGGCTTACATTTGGCAAACATTTGATCCAAATGACATGAAATTAGGTCCTGGGAAAATGGTCCCCTTGAATAAAATGGAAGTTGGCACTGAGATGGTTGAGAAACTTATTGTGCCCATGTGGACTAAGGTCCAAAATGTGAAATGGGTCAAGTACTGTGGAAATATATATCGGCCAGGGTTAGCAGTTTGTGTTCAGGTTCAAAATGACATGCCTGTATTTCATGTAATCCAGAATATTGTTGGCAAAGATGAACATGTCCTTTTAATAACAACTGCACTAAAAACTGTTTGTTTATTTGAACATATTCATGCTTAAATGAAGTTGCACATACCGTAGAAGCACCTTGTATTTTGGATGTTAAGGATATTTTGCACCACAAACTGTTTGACATTCTGATGTCTTATGATTCTGATTCTGATTTGTTTATTGTACCATATAGTTACATGTAATTCGTCCTGTTGTCATATCTGAATCATTATGTTTTCATTATTTTAATTTTTTCAAAATAAGCTTGAAAAATAAAATTTGCGAGACATGCGTATATAGTTTGTTCATTTTTCTTTTAAGACTGAAGAGCAAGTTTTTCATTTTAGGTCCTTTTAATGGGTAAACATGAATGGTGTAATTCAGAAGAATAACTTTGAATAGAGTAAGTTCTTTATAGGTCACTTAGAATTGATGACAAACAACTCTGAAGGGGAAGGAAATTGTTGCAGAGTAAAGTCAAAGTACTTCGAATAGAGTTAAAAAGTCCAGAGTCAATTTCAAGTAGCTCGGAACTGTTTAAAATAGTACAAGAGCAGGGATGCACACAACTGGTGCGCAGGTGCGCATGCGCCCCCAAAATCACGGGCATTAATGCACAGTCACCATTTTAGAATGATTTAGATTGAGGTTAATACTGTGAGATATATCCAAAAAACATTAAGTAGCTTCTTTGGCATTCCGCCACCTCAAAAGAAACGTCAGATCGATTCCGAGCAGAAAAAAAGAGTTTTCTCCGAGAAGTGGCTTCAAGAAGTGCCATGGCTTGAATCCGACGATGAGCGCAGCCAAATGTGGTGTAAGATATGTCGTGCACATCCCCATATAGCAGACAAAAGTGGTGCTTTCTATACAGGGACAAAGAATTTTAGTCATCCAGCATTTGATAAACACGAAAAAAGCAGGGAGCATACAAATGTTGTACAAGCTATCGCTAACAGAAATGCAACTGCAGAAGAAATATCCGATCGCCCTCTTGGCAAAACAAGATAAGCGAAGAGCAGCGGACAGCTCTCTGTAATATTTTTTTACTAGCCTTTCATAAGGCTAAACACGCACGTCCTATGTCTTCATTTGCTGAAGATATTTCTTTATTAGGGACATATCATTCACGCGAAGGTGGAACGCGAATCATTGCATAGACAGAACTAAGAAAAGTTGAAATCAGATGAATTTTGGGGTCTAATATTTGATGGATCGGAGGACATAACAAAAACGGAACAGGAAATTGTGTACATTGTGTCTGTGTCCAGCAGAGGAGAGTTTACCATTGATTTCCTTGGATTAATTGAACTTGGAGAAAAACGAACGGCGCAGGACATAACGGAAGGCCTGGTTAAACTGTTCGACGATTTAGGCTTGGATGAATGGTGGGCAAAGTTAGTTGCCGTTTGCACGGATGGAGCTGCTGTCAATAATGCTGTCAACATACAATGTCATTTTACCGAATCTACGGAAAATGGTTGCGATCGGGGATTCCCTTGTGCATGTTCTGTGCACTGCACACCCTTGAGAAGTGTGCGAAATCAGCTGATCGGGGGGTGTCCTATTGTGTGACGTTTAATCGATCCGTTGTCATGCTATTACAGTTTTATTTATTCAGAGGTGAAGCAAAAAATACACGTGTTAAAAACACTGTCATGAGAATGGCATTTCCTATTGTAAACAAGGAAATTTTCATAATATCAAATGGTCTGCATGGAGGCACGAGACTCTGTTGAAAATATGGAAACAGTTTATGCCTGTTATTAAGATACAATTGTCTAATACAGTTGACAGCGACACTATCTTGGTCAAGATAGTTAATACAAGTGATCCAGATTGTCACTGCAACATTTACAAGATTCTTAAATTGTCCCTTACACTTCCTCTGAGCAGTGCTGCTTGTAAGAGGGGTTTCTCGCACCTCAATATAATAAAAAACAAGTACAGATCCCGTCTGTCACATAATCATCTTTCAGCCCTGATGCACACTCACTTGTCAAAGATGAGTACAGATACATTTGACCCAAAGCCAGCAGTAGAGCTATGGATGCAGACAGCCCATCCTAGACTTAACCAGGGAGGTGCAACCACTTCCACCGCCCAGGAGGCTGTAAGTTCGTCCTGTACTACAGTTGAAATTGTGGACAGTGAGGAGGGCAGTGAGGAAGATGATGTTTAGTTTCGCTGCACAAAGGGTGAGTACCAGTTCCATTCTCTAAGTGCACTCCTGAGAACCTGGCTAAAAAAGTTGTGTGCATCCCTGTACAAGAGTTCATTTGAAAAAACACTAAATGGAGTCAAATATCACCTGAAATATTAAAATATTAACAGTATATTGAGCATAATTGACTCTGGTAAATTGACTATCAAAAGAGTAACTAGAGGGAACAAATGTTATATGAAATAGAGTAAAAATTTCTTCAATTTGAGTAAATTTTACTCTGGCACATTTACTGTGTAGATTTTAATTGATTGCAGCCTTCAATCAGATCTATGACTACTGCATCACAGGTACTTCAGAGTTTATATTGGAATTTTTTACAATTATTTTATTCTTTGTTTATTTTTATGATCTGGACAGTCAAAAACAAGCATTTCACTCCATTTCATTGTGTATGACCAATCAAATTCAATTTGATTTGAAAATCTGTATTAAATATTTTAGATTATAAAAAGAATAAATAAAAATAGCTGTTATCTAGGTACAGGAATAGACATCAAAAATATTTGAGAGACATGCACAGAATGTGTTATGTGTTTTTATTGCATTTCAAACACAGATACACAGAAATAAAGATAACAAAGAAATACAAAGAAAGCAAAACAAAAATCAAAACTAAATTAGTAATAAATAACCTATTTTGAGTGAGATTTTAAGTCTACACATGAGCTGAATATGTTACCCTTTTAAAACACATGGGTTTACACATGCTTACATAGTGATATAAAAGCAATTACAGAAAGTTAAAAGCAAAGGGAACTGAGCCAGTAGGTGAACCTAAACCTTCCTTTTTCAATTTTATTTTAAAAATACACTGGAAACAATAAAAAGTTTTTCAAAAACATTTAAACAGAATAAGATTCAGGCATATTAAAAAAATTGCGTGTAGTAATTAAAAAGTTAATTTTATAAATTAATCCACCATTGTTTTTTCAATTCAATGCGCTTGTATAATTGACATTTTCTCAAAGCGGCTTTACAGAATATAAACCTAGAACAAAGGTTAATATAAAGAATTATATAAAGATTAACAGAATACAAAATTCAAAATTAATATTAGATATATTTAATGTTGTGTATATTGTGTATGTGTTTATCCCCAATGAGCAAGTCTGAGGTGACTCAGTCAGCAGTAGCAAGGAAAAACTCCCTAGAATGGAAGGAAGAAACCTTTTGATATACCAGACTCAAAGGGGAACCCATCCTCATATGGGTTTTTATGTAGAGGCTGGCTCTGTTGGGGAGATCTTATTTATAACTTGAGTAAGAATTTCATCAACAGCTTCACAATCGTAGTCCAACTGCTGAAGATTTACTTCAGGGACAAAGCTGACCAGGAGACATGCCACACTTTGTCTGAGTTCTCTTAACCTGAGGCTTCAAAGAATAAAATCTCAGTATGAATTATCATATTGCAGTGCAGGACCGGACTATGACTTCCTTGTGTACTGACATACACTATATTATGTTGTTATATAAACTGCACAACTTGTATCACCATATAAAAATATAATACAGATTTTATTGGTATTGTGTTGATCTGCATAATGGAGATCTTACCGGTCATTCTGCAGGCTCTCACAGCAGCTTGCCAAAGCGGACTTCTCATCTTCTAGACCGTTCACCTATGTAAGAATTTTGTACAAAAAAAGAAAAGGACAAGATTTAATTGTAGTAACATGGCATGAAACAAACTCACTGAACTATTACTGCAATTTATTATGTTTAATTTGTTTATATACAGTACGTTGCATTTGTCCTTTTTGCTCTATGTACTGTATTGATCTCTTACCCTCTCTTGGAGCTGCTTTATCTCCTGCTTGGCCTGAAGAAGCTGTTGGTGTTCAGAGCTGGCTTGTGTTTTAATGTTTTTTATTCCTACTATCTTTTCACTGCTATCACTGCTTTCACTTTCACTTTCACTAAACATGGCATGTGAGGCTGTGGATGTTGATGTCCCTGGCATGTTGTTGTCAAAATCGAGTTGCTTGGATTTCTTCTTCTCTGTTTTATCTTGACACTGGACCAGGGTTCTCTTCTTTCTAAAGGTGAAAGTAAAACATTCAGGTATTAATTATATATCATTAATGCCAAATTATTGTAAATAATATTATTGTATTGATTTATTACAAACGGAAGGATTTGTTACTCACTGCCCTTTGTGTGTTTTGAGGTATCCAAGTTGTTCCTCATCAGAAACCTCAGGCAAGAGCCTGGGGCAAGTTGCCTGAGCTGCATCTGTGCAACTTCTGAGAAAAACAAATTAATTACAGACATGTAAATTGTCAGAGACTGGGACAATTCCCTGCCCAAGTATTAGGGGACACTGGCGGGTGTATTGCTGTTCATTGTGAAGGTAATGTGATCATGCCTCTTATGTCTTCACCTGTTCTTGATTTACTCCTAATGTGGTTTGCTATTTATACACTTCCTCTTGTGTCAAGTCATTGCTCATAACCTGCTCAACATGCCTGCTGTTGTGTACTGTCATGTTCGAGTATTGTTTCTATGTAATGTGGAATTATGATCATGTCCTTGATCTAGTTATGCTATTAAATTTCCAAGTGCTCACGTTTTGATTTATTGTATGTTTTTGGCAATTTATGTTGTATTTTGTCCCATCTTCATATAATAAACCAAGGATTGCTTTCATCCTGTGAATGAGTCTGGTTGACTATGTTTTCTGATACCGTGACATAAATACAGTAAACACAAAGAAACTAGTTCATTGGCAGCCATGCATACCTAGAGAATAAAATGAGTGCCATGCATCTACCCAGTTGTTTCATCTGCCCATAGGATGTTGTGCCTATGGACACGAAAATATGATGTTTAATGATGTATTTTGGCAAACTAATATGGTTTTCCTGTTTTTGAGGCTTACGAATGTCTTACATCCTATTACTTTCATTAGGGAACAGATTCTTCTGTCATCCACCATGTGTTTTCTATGTTTGTCCAGGCCTTTTGGTGTTCCTGAGCTCACTAGTTTATTGCCTATTTCAAGAAAGAACTAAATAGTTTGCCCACAATTCATCTTTTGCTATTTATCTGATGGATTATTTTGATTGTTTAGCATAATTGCATAATTCAATGGCAGTGCCAGCTCATTATACTTCATATTGATAGTTAACAACAGATTCCATATGCAAATTTGGAATAAGACACATCTGGCCCTGGAACAGGTGAGTAGTGACTCAGTTGCCAGTGAGTAGCAAGGTGAGTATTTCTGATCGAAAAAATGTGAGGAAGCAACATACAAAATGTGACGTAATTCCTTAAACTTCCAACCAATTTGGACGTACATGTCAGTGATAATTATTGGAACTGTTGAAAATAGAGGGCATTTTAAAACTTACTCAGTATTATCAACAGGCATAAAGGCTTGATGACTATAAGTGAAGTTCCTCCAATATTGCTCAAGCTTAATATTTAGATTCTTCATGGTGTTCCTGCACAAACACAATATAGCATATTTACCTACATCAATGTTAAAAAAAAGCTTTCTAAAATAGCATTTAATACTCATATTCTAACTCAAACACACCTGTACTCTTGAGTATCATCAAAGTCCTGCTTATTGTGAGTTGGTACGAGGTGATTACACTCTATAACCCCGATAACACCTTGTCCTGTGTGGTTGCCCTGGTAACAGAACATAAACATTGTAAATATCATGAATAAAAGAAGAATTATTATTACCTGAAATCTAATCTGATCATGTATTCTCTTCCATGCTGAAAGCCCCTGATATACACTGATGATTTTCAAATTGAATCCATTAAAATCTGAATTAAATAACAATGATTATAAATGGCAATGTTCAAAAAATAATGCTCGATGCTAAGCTGCAAAAATAGTTCAGGAATGGTTTGAGGACATAACAAGGAGTGCATCGTGTTGACTTTGCTGGGTAAACCAGTCTGATCCATGGAGGTTCCACCTCACAGCTAAAAGGATTTAAAGAATCTGCTTCTAATATCTTGGGGCCAGATTCCACAACATCAATATCTTCTGAGGCCTTGATGTGTCAATGCATTTATGGGTCAGAAATGCTTTGATAGCACAAGGGGGACTACACATTATTAGGCAGTTTGTTTTAAAGGTATGGCTGCTCAGTGTAAATAGTTTTGCATATTGGGCTATGTGCATTTAATTGTGTTACTTAAGGAATGTTAACAATTGCTAAACATATCTTTTTTAAATCGTTTACTTCCTTTCACTAAATTAATCAACAAATACATAAGTTATGCCAGGGACTATAAGCCCAGACTATATTAGCAAATGATTCCCACCCTATGTAGAATGATTTTGACCTTCTACCCTCGGGTATTAGGTACAGGATCATAATTAGTAAAACAAATAGGCTCAAACATTCCTTTGTTCCATCAGCTGTTAAACTTTTAAATACGAGGAAAAGTAATTTTTTTGTGAATTGTGTGAATGTGTTGTTTTTATGTTCTGTTTGTTTTTGTGATATGCCTGTATGCTGCAACAAAATTTTGCCTTCCAACTGTATATTAAATTTGATTCAAGTTTATTTGTACAGTATAGAGCTTTTTACAATTGACATTGTCTCAAAGCAGCTCTACAGAACATAAACATAGAACAAAAGGTTAATATAAAGATTAATAGAATACAAAATTCAAGATTAATATTAGATAGATTTAGTTCACAATGTGTATGTATTTATCCCCAATGAGCAAGTCTGAGGTGACTCAGGCAGCAGTGGCAAGGAAAAACTCCCTTAGATGGTAAAGGAAGAAACCTTGAGAGGAACCAGACTCAAAGGGAAACCCATCATCATATGGGAATATAGTATAGTTCTGTATTTACTGTCATCTAAATAATAATTATTTTCTAATTTAATACAACAATTTTCATTCCAAATTATTTTATTGACAACAACTTGAATGAAAAGTAGAATTTAGTTTCTTTGTATTTGGTCTGTCACCTATTTTTGCTTTAATGACAGTGTTGTTTTAATGAAAGCGCTGGAATGGATTCCACAAGTGTGTGCAAAACCTTTAGATCAATTTAAATCAAATTCACTAGAGTGTTGTCTGAACATAGGCTTTAATAGAAGATATGAGGCATGAGTACTTTTGTACAAAGCATGTACAAATAGAAATGATGCAGAATTTAGTTTTAATTTATTTTGGTCCTGTTTATTTTAAATCAATAAATCATCTTCTTCTACTTTCGGCTTTTCCCGCTAGGGGTCACCACAGCAAATCATCAGTTTCCACCTAGCTCTATCCTCGGCATCCTCTACTCTCACAGCAATTACCTTCATATCATCTTTCAACGCATCCATATATCACCCCTTTGTCCTTTTTCTTGACCTCTTATCAGGAAGCTCCATCTCCAACATCCCTAACCCTAACCCTAACCCTAACCCAATATAACCTCCTATCTCCTCTGTACATGTCCGAACCACCTCAATCTAGCCTCTCTGACCCCAAAACAGCCAACGTAAGCTGTCCCTCTGATGGGCTTATTCTTAATCTTGTCCATTTTTATTATTCCTAAAGAGAACCTCAACATCCTCATCTCTGCTACCTCCATCTCTACCTCATGTCTCAGTCACTGCTACGGTCTCGTACCTCGACGTACTGTCTTGGAGACCTTTCCTTTGATTGTTGTTGACACTCTTCAATTCACAATTTTAAATCAATTTAAATCAATCAATCAATAAAAGATTTTTAATATGGTCAGACTTGGACCCCAGTGTAGTTTTATATTTCATCATTCCATCTCTGTTAATCTGTTTATTCTAGATTTGTTTGAAGAGATATAAAGCATTAAGCATTAAACAAACTGGATGATTCTCACCTTCCGCTGGCAGGGGACACGCACGTAGGCTTTAATGAGACGGTTTTTGTTGTACATCATCAATCCGTAGTTCTCCATGCTCTTTTTGTTGTAGCCAAATGTGATTGTTATTGCCTTTTTCTGACACAAATAATTAAGTATCATGACCTTTATAATATTTGAATCATTTAATAACTGTTTCTAGTGCATCATTAGTTATATGTTTACATTCTGGTGCTTTAATATTTGGTAGAAGGATACAAGACATTCAGGTTTGTATGTGTCCGTATGAGCCTTTGCTAGAGTTGTTGTGATAGACTGAGCTTCCACCTTATGCCCTTGAAGGATAATCTCCATTCTTGGAATCAGGTACAGGATACTACAGTAAGCCTGGATCAAGAGAAAAACAAACATCAAACTTTATTTGACTTTACATTGATCATTGGTTAAACTTCATCTTGAAACTGCACCTGCAGATAAGGGAAGGAGCTGCTGAAAAACTCATTTCAATTCATATAGCACATTCTCACTCACCTGCATATCAAATGTTGCATTTTGTGATATACAGTGTATATAAAAGGTGTTCACACACCTGGTAAAATGTAATGTAGAAACAAAATGAGGTTGAAAACGAAATAGAAATGTTTAAGAGAAATAAAATGGTTCCCAGGTTGCATAAGTCAAGTCAAGAAACTTTTATTGTCATTTCAACCATATATAGCTAATGAAGTACACAATGAAACAACGTTCCTCCAGAACCATGGTGCTACATAGAACAAAGACAGAGCTAAGGACTTAAGTAAGTTAGTCCTAGCCACATAAAGTGCATCTGTGCAACCTGGTGCAAACAGTGAAAGACAAAAGACAATGCAAACAAACAATACAAGACAATACACAAAAGCAGCGCCGACCAGAGTATGTACTGTATATTCTACATTACATGTACTGGAATGAACACTCAATATAGTAGCATCAGTGTAATTAGTTGTGCAAAACAGCAATTTACTGAAATGTACAAAACAGCTTATGCAAAAATAGCAAAACATAATATGGACATTTTACGAAAGAGTCCATTTTATTGAAAAATATTTATTTTCAAAATTGTCATAATCTTTTAGAATTTATATCAATTTTGGGTATTTTTTTCTTCTGTTTAGCTACCCTACCTCAAAGCCCAGAGAAATGAAAAATATGAGATTGTTATCTCATACAGTTAGTGACTAGGTGTTCCTGTAGCTATTTTAATGTTGTTGTTTGTCTCTTAACTATTATAGAGGAACAGTTTGTTCTTGGTGATCACTGCAGTGCTCAATTTTCAATTTGTTGATGGATTTTACTGTGTATTTTTATGCACCGAAGTTGGAATTTCTTTTATACTCCATTCTTATCAATACTTTTTCATACTGTAAATTCTTTTTAAGCTTTTTGTGGATCACAGCTTCAATAAAGCAGAAACCAAATTATGTAAAGAATATCCAACAGAATCAGTTAATGTTTTGCTTGGGATTATTGAAATTCACTTCACAACAGGTGTAGGAACATTACCATTAAATATGATAGTGAATGTCATTGGTTCATTCTGAGCACAACTGCATACCTCATTATATATGAGTGTACACAGTATGTAATTGATCTCTTACTAAACACAAAAACCTCCCATTTAAACAGGGATAAGTGGACGTTTTACATCTACTGTATACTAGTCTGGGGATGTGGTAGCCTAGTGGTTAAGGTGTTGGCTTACTGATCGGAGAGTCAGTGCTGGGCCCCTGAGCAAGGCCATTAACCCTTAATTGCTCAGTTGTATAAATCGAAATAAAAAATGTAAGTCACTCTGGATAAGGGTGTCTGGTAAATGTAGACTGCTTCCATTACTCTTTTTGACATTTTGTATATTCTATGTGCATTTGGTTTCCCTGTTGACAATCTTTGGTTTAGAATTCAGATTTCTCATTTCACTTTGATATTGATTTTCCTTCATTGTTTTTCTGATGTTGAACCTCAGTTTGATAACAATTTGTCTCATGTTTTGGATTGTAAATAAAAAACACACTTAAATCCATGTGTCCAACCAGATATAATATTTCTAATATATGAAAATGCAAACCCTGTTTTCTAAAATGACCCCTTTCACGTGAAATGATGAGTAAACTCAGTCAAGTCAACATTCATACTGTATAATATTTGCTGATTAATTCTTACCCGTAGTGAATAAACACTCTCAGGCACTGACATGCTCTCCTGAGCCTGACGTTTGTTTGACTCCCTGAATTTATTGTACACATCATCGAGGATCCGGATGTCTTTGGGGTCCTTCAAGAAATCAAATTCTAATTCTCCTGAAGATTTTCTGCAGTTTAATAATTGGAGGTTGAAACCAGGTAAGAATTATGGTGTAATTTCATACAACTAATAACATTGTTTATATTCTTCATAAGTTAGGTAGTAAATAAGGTAGTAATAGTAAATTTAGAGCAAGGTTGTAAATTTCAAGTGACATGTCATTCATATAATTGCAATATTTCAATATTAATCATTTATATTTATATTAAAATTCTCTCTTACAGTAAAATGTAATTCCAGTATCCACATACTTAAAATACACAGAGTTCTCATATAAATATATATTAAGGCAAATAAAACTCACCTGCGTAGGTTCCAGATTATGATGCAGGTTCCACTTAGTTTAGCATGACTTTCAATAACTTTGAACTGAGAAAACAGTTTTTCCTCAGTGTTAAACAAAGAATGCTCCAGGATATCTCGAAGACTCTCTGCATGCTCTGGTGCAGCACTGAGTGCAGCAGTGAGGTTAAGGAGCAAAGAACACAAATGTCCATTTATACATTCATGAAGTATTTATTTACCTTTCTAACTCTGTCCTCTTAAACTCCCATCCTATTGGCAGGCCCAGTATTTTCAGCACATTTCTCACTCACATAACTACATTAATTTATATTAATTTTACTATATACAGTGAGGTAAAATAAGTATTGAACACGTCACATTTTTTCTCAGCAAATGATGTATATTTCTAAAGGTGCTGTTGACATTAAAGTTTCACCAGATGTCTTTAAAAACCCAAGTAGTCCGTACAAAAAAATAAAACAACAACAACAAAGCAAATAAGTTCAGTAATTAACTCATGTTAATGAAATGGTATGACATGGAAAAAGCATTGAACACATCAAGAATAGGAGGTGCAAAATTCATGGAAAGCCAAGACAAAAGCTGAAATCTTTCAGTAACTAAAGGCAATCCTGCCCATGTGTCAGTGGAAATTAATATCAGCTGGTTCAATCCTAAATGATAGCCTATGAAAAGGTCTCTTATTACCAAGGTGTCACACAAGAAACATCTCATGATAGGTAAAAGCAAAGAGCTCTTTCAACCTTATTGTTCCAAAATATTTTGATGGCATTGGTTACAGAAGGTTTTTTTAAACTTTTGAATGTTACAGTAAACACTGTTGGGGCCATAATCCAGAAGTGGAAAGAACATCATTTCACCATGAACTGGACATGACCAGGTGCTCATCGCAAGATTTCTGACAGAGTGAAAATAATTATCAGAAGAGTTTCCCAAGCGCCAAGGAGCACTTCAGATCTTCAGAAAGACCTGGCATTATCAGGTACAGTTGTTTTTTTAAAAAAAAAAAAAAAAAAAAACAATAAGTATTGCACTCAACTGCCATAGCCAGTATGCATTCTTACCATGCAAGACTCCATTGCTAAAAAAAAACATGTTAAGGCTCATTTAAGGTTCGCTGCACAACATTTAGACAAGCCTGTGAAATATTGGGAGAATATAGTCTGGTCAGGTGAGACCAAAATTTAACTCTTTGGATGCCATGATACACTCCATATTTAGAGAACAAACAGCACTGCACATAACCATGAAAACAACATACCAACAGTGAAGTTTGGAGGTGGGAACATCATGGTGTGGGGCTGTTTTCAGCATATGGAACTGGCAAACTTTAATTAATTATAATTTAAGGAAGTATGAATGGAAAAATGTACCAAGACATTCTTGATACAAATCTGCTGCCATGTACAAGGATGATGAAGATGAAACAAGGGTGGACATTTCAACTAATGATCCCAAACACACAGCCATGGAAACTTGTAATTGCTTTCAGAGAAAGAAAGGAAAGCTGCTAGTATGGCCCTGCCAATCACTATACTTAAATCCAATAGAAAATCTATGGAAAGAAGTAAAGATCAGAGTTCATAGAAGAGGCCCGTGGAACCCTAAAGATTTGAAGACACCTGTGCAATGCATGTGACTAGTTTCTCCATACAGGAGGCATCTTGAAGCTGACATTACCATCAAAGGCTTTTGTACAAAGTATTAAATACATTTCATTAAGCGTGTTCAGTACTTTTTTCCCTGTGTCATTCCATTTATTTACACATCACTTCATTTCCAAACTTATTTGTTTTGTGTTCATGTCAACAGCACCTTTAGAAATATATTATTCTGAGAAAAATGGTGAATTCTTGTTCAATATTTTTTTACCCGCAGAACACTAAATAATCCATCATAGTTACTGCATAAAATGTTTTATTATAAATTTACTAAACTGAAGACCTTAGCTCTTAGGTGGTTGGCTATTCATTGATTTTTTTTTCTTAGTTTTTAATCATAGGGGGGCACGATGGCTTGGTGGTTAGCACGTTCGCCTCACACCTCCAGTGTCGGGATTCGATTCGTGCCTCCACCTTGTGTGTGTGGAGTTTGCATGTTCTCCCCGTGCCTCGGGGGTTTCCTCCGGGTACTCCGGTTTCCTCCCCCGGTCCAAAGACATGCATGGTAGGTTGATTGGCATCTCTGGAAAATTGTCCGTAGTGTGTGATTGCGTAATTGAATGAGAGTGTGTGTGCCCTGCGATGGGTTGGCACTCCATCCAGGGTGTATCCTGCCTTGATGCCCGATGACATCTGAGATAGGCACAGGCTCCCGGTGACCCGAGGTAGTTCGGATAAGCGGTAGAAAATCAGTGAGTGATAGAGTGAGTGAGTTTTTAATCATTATTTAATTTTTTGCAGTGATAAAGGCTCCTGAAAAACACATTTTATGTTCAATATTTCTGAACACCATTCCTATAAAATTGATCCATCTATCACTCTGTTACTAGGTAAAGAATATCTGTCTGTCCAGTGTATGTGAACGAGACAATAGGAACAAGGACATTCTGTGCTCCTGTCCTCTCAAGGTAAGTCTGTGACAGCAGACCCACACACATGGTGTCAGCTTTCTTTGAGAAAACAATGGCATCCTTTCCCAAGCGCATGGAGCCGGACTTAAAACCGTTACCGTAAAGACCAACTGGAACATGTTTTTTTAACTGCTGCTTATCGCTGAAGCCAAAACTGTGTGTGTGTGTGTGTGTGTGTGTGTGTGTGTGTGTGTGTGTGTGTGTGTGTGTGTGTGTGTGTGTGTGTGTGTGTGTGTGTGTGTGTGTGAGAGTGTGTGTGTGTGTGTGTGTGTGTGAGAGAGAGAGAGAGAGAGAGAGAGAGAGAGAGAGAGAGAGAGATCTCTGTTAGTAAAACGAGGAATTGAATACAGTTAGTTTAATATATAAGTATATAAAAAATAATATAATAATATATATTTAAATATATAATATATAATTGCCATCTGACAGACAATCACAAGCTTCAAGGATAAACACACCTGAGCATTTTGTGCATATTCTCATAGTCCATGCCATTTCCATTATCCAAAAAGAGGAGGCAGTCCTGGTTTTTAAACACACTTTTTGTAATCCAGAGCTGTTTTGCATTGATACCTGGGTCATAAGCATTGTCTGTCAATAGAAAAAAGGAAAATTCAAAAAAGGAAATTCAAATATTATCTGTTACTTACATTTTTAGACAGCTTTAAAACTTAAGGTACTTCTTTATTCTGTTCAGGACAATATTTTGATGTGTGACTAAGATTACACCCTGGAACAAATGTCAGTCTATTGCATGGCATCTAATACACTTGCACTCAAGATAATGATGCTGTGAGGTGGTATTTTAGGTAGTAAGCTACTATTTTAGGTAGTAAGCTAAATTTGTGTCTTTTAAGACAGATCTACAGTAGACCAATGTAGTTAATGTTTTTATTAAAAACAAGCTTACATTTTCAGAATACAAATCTTGATAGAGTGAAGGATTATCTCACCATTTTCCCATTTTCAGCAGATCAGGGTTAAATAAAAATCGTATGTGCTATACACAGGAGGGTGCAAGTGCAGGCTTGCTTGGAGTTTTTTTAATAGCAGACTAATCCTAAACATATTCTCAAAAAGGTAAACATGCACAGGTCAGGCAATCAATAAGGAGCGGTTCAAAGGGTCATCAAAATCAAAAAACACGAGTCAGGCAAGGATGAAACAAAATGGTTTGGTAAAGGACAAGAAACTGTTCATATACTTTGTTGAGTAGCTTAAATGAAAAGTCATACAATAAAGGTACGCCCTGAATCTATAACAGTTGAAAATAGGTGTATTGCAATCAGAAGTCTTTCTAATGTTGAAATCATAGGTGATTGTGGGAAATGAAGATCAGTGCTCCCTTTTTTGTACACAACTGACAACACAAACTGACAGTAATTTTACAGACATTCTACTGAGGAGCATAATATCCTCTTATCGAATCCCACTTCTGACTTTCCACAATTACTCTGTTTCACTGTTATAACTCACTACACTCCTCACCCCTTGTCCAGCCAATCGCTTTCTCTACATCTGTGTAATTTCTCTATATCTGCCCACTTTCTATCCCCACAAGTATATGTTAGCTTTGAGTTTATTTTTAAATCAACAAATCTAAAATATCTCAAAAAGTAAAACAGTTACTGGTCAGGTGATCAACTTTAAAAGAGCAGGCAAGATGACATTTTTCGGCAGACACATTTAACCAGCGTTTAAATACCACAGGAAAAGGTACGACTTTAGACATCATTTGAAGAGAACCAGTGACTCAGCTGTTTAAACATTTAGGGGGAGTTCATTTCACCAACTATGAAACAGAACAGAGTCTGAAGGCATACAGTACCTTGTACCCTGAGAGATGGTAGAAACAGTCGATCAGTACTAAAAATTAGAGGAAGAATGTTGAAATGTGGGGTGTGATAAGTGCTTTGAGGTAAGTGGGTAAAGGTCCATTTGTTGCTTTTAGGCAATTATCATTGTTTAATTTCAGATGTAGTCAGATACATGAAGCCACTGGAGGGAGTGTAGCAATGGGTTAATGTGGGAAAAAGTCATGCAGCTGCATTTGGGATGAGTTGCAGATTAAATGGCTCTCAGAGGCATACAGTACTTACAGGCAGAAAGTTGTTTGAAAAAGCACAGCACCTTAACGGCCAGTGACGATAGAAATGGACAAATCTTCCTGATATTTTTGAGGATCAATATGAGAGGAAATGTTGATTGTTGAAACGTTGATTGTCCATGTTAATATCCCAATGTTGCATGCAGTGATAAAAGGTGAGATCAGTGAGTTAATCAGGAAGATTCAAATATCTTTTCATGATGATGAATTGATTGGGATGAACAGCAGTTAGGTTTTGCTGAGTTTAAGTTTAAGCTTATGAGCTGCAATCAATTATGAGGTGTCTGCAGACATGCTGAGATCACGTCCATGATCCAGTGCAAGATCTATTCTGTTGCTAGATTAGTAAAATGTGCAAGTGAAAAAGAAGGGGAATACTACAGTATAGGAGTAGGGGTAGAAGTGAAGGTCTTGCAGATTTAGCAATTAGAAAGGTTGGTTCATGAGAAGCTGGGGGTTAAGTAGAAAAGAAAATATGTTGTCTTGTAGAAGGCAGTCTTAGAAGTCACATCAGAAGAGAATTTGCTCAGGAGAGTACAGCAAGAGGAAAGAATACATTTTCAAATTGGAAAATAACAAGACACAAAGGAAACTGTGTAAACCTACTTTGCAACTTCAAATGTGTTTTATAAATGTGAGTTGTGAATGACAGTCTCAAAACAAGTATAGTGTATACAGAAGGGAATTATAGTGTTAAAATCTGAATTTTAGTCAAGAATACTTTTCAAGTAATTTCCCTCCTGGTGTCCAGATGGGTCAGGGCTGTGAGTGGGAGGTGTGGGATTCCTAAGGGTTAATCTCTAAAACGTAAGCAGTCAGAAAATTGCCTATAATCTAGAATGTGAAAGATTTCTCTTGTTTATGCAAAGTGGTGCAGAAAACAATAAAAGATTATAAAAGTAATTTTGACTCACCAATCAATTCTGCTACTGCACTGAAGGGCCAGGTGTGGCTAGTAGAGTTTGTGTGCAGATACTGTGGACTTACCTTTAGGAGGAAAATAATATGATAATCAAGTACCTTAACCTCATCAACTTTTGAATATTTATTTCATCTATATATAGCTCTATATGTTTTGCAAATTCTCAGTGTTTTGAGAAGAACGTACAAACTAAATGAAAAAAGTGATAAATAAATGTTAAAAAAAAAAGCATGTTGCATCTCGTTTTTTCTTATTAATCTCACCCACTCCCTGTTTTGTAGGAGAGTTGATCATAGGTTAAAGGAAGACAGGTGTGAAGAGTTCTTTAAGATTCCAAAAACTTGTCTGTTCAAGTTTTAGGATTCTGAATTATAGCCTGATCCTGAATTGTAGCCAAGTTTTGAGCGTGAATTTATTAAGGGATCTTTTTCTTTCTGAAAATTTGCATGTTGTTTTTTGTACATATTGGGCATGATGTTGCTCAGCACACAGTAAAATACATATGAATTGTACTAAAACAGTTACCCAAAAACACTTGCCTGCCCTCTTCTGCAAACTTTTGTAACTGACAGGACAACACTTTACAGTTTTAGGTATCAGTAGCACCAGTTACGTGTAGGGTTAAGGAAATGGATTTGTTGGTTGGCTTTAAAAGCTTAAAAAGAACAGGCCCATTCCTGCCTGAAAACAATCACACTGTCTGGGGATAGTAAGGAAGAAATAAAAGTGAAAGCTATCGAGGCATATGGTAATTAGTTTCTGAGAAACTACACTGTAACTAGATATACATACTAGGTATGCGGCAGTTATTCAAGTCAAAGAATTTAGTTTCATTTCACTTATTTATCATTCATTCATTCATTTTCTACTGCTTATCCGAACTTCTCGGGTCACGGGGAGCCTGTGCCTATCTCAGGCGTCATCGGGCATCGAGGCAGGATACACCCTGGACGGAGTGCCAACCCATCACAGGGCACACACACACACACACTCTCATTCACACACACACTACGGACAATTTTCCAGAAATGCCAATCAACCTACCATGCATGTCTTTGGACCGTGGGAGGAAACCGGAGGAAACCCCCGAGGCACGGGGAGAACATGCAAACTCCACACACACAAGGCGGAGGTGGGAATCGAACCCCCAACCCTGGAGGTGTGAGGCGAACGTGCTAACCACTAAGCCACGGTGCCTCACTTATTTATCAATAATGTATTATTTATTTATCTTTATGAGACAGTGCTAAAGTTCTAGCCATACAAAGTAATCTGTGACTATACAATTCTATTCAAATTAATTTACACTATACAAAAATGATAGCTGGTTGTAGTTTAACTTAGTTATAGCCCATAAATACTTACCGAGCTTACAGGTATTCCTCTCTCTGAATATGTTGTCATCTTTGTTTAAAACTGCAGTTCCAAAGTGAGCTTCTTAGAAAGGTGTAGGAGACTCTTCTATTTTGAAATACAGGAACAACACATCCACATTTGTACTCACTTTGTGGAAACTCCACCCCTTCTGGCTCATCAGGGAGAATGGATACTAATTCAACATTTAGTGATTTGGTTATTTTTGTGCTATTCAGGAATTTTTAGGCATGTACACTATACATGCAATAGAGAGCAGGTAGATAGTAGATAACCTTTAAATATTCATTAACATTTAAACTTTATCCTTTGTATCATTCATTTTGTTATTATTGCATAAGCTAAATGATTCTTTCATGAATTATTAGCTGTAGGATCAACTAAATCCAGATTTGATTTCAGATTCACAAAAACATATTTTTTCTCTCTTTGTCATTCCAGATTTCCCGTTACCAACTTCTAACATTGTGATGGCAGTCTGATTTTTCAAAAATAGCTACTGAAGGGCTGGACCTCAAAATTACTCCAAGGGTTTCACTGATGTATATAGCTCACTGATGAGTGTATATTCCAGCAGGTTTAGCCTTACTCAGTGCAAGACTTTGAATTGTATAAGCCGTGTCTAACAGATAGTAATGAAAACACTGATGTAATAGGATTGATTAGGACTGATTACCAAAAAAAAACTGAATAGGAATACTTGGCTGAGATGAGAAACCTACTATGCACTATTGTGTATGCGCTGTACTATGTCTGTCTTGTAACAATGTACAATAGTTTGCAGAGATAAGAAGCCTGATACCAAGAATTTCATAAATATATATATTTTTTGGTGCAGTGGTATGTTGGCAAAAGTGGGCTTGGCTTAGGTTTTGACCTGTTCAACTGCTTGATAGACATTATAAACCTATAAATACATTTAACACAAATACCATATGAACTGCTTATTTATTTCTAAAAACTTATTTATTTCATACAACAAACACAATTGTGAC
The DNA here is from genome assembly GCF_022655615.1 of Tachysurus fulvidraco. Lineage (NCBI taxonomy): Eukaryota > Metazoa > Chordata > Actinopteri > Siluriformes > Bagridae > Tachysurus > Tachysurus fulvidraco. The sequence continues at coordinate 23,447,521 of NC_062523.1, read as the reverse complement.
TTTAATTTCATATTAATTATTTTCAAAATGTATTGCTACAATATAAACAAACCCAGGGGCTATGAAATATTTTAATCAATCAAAGGGTAGATTTACTCATACATGACCAGTGCAAAATTAAAAATGATTAATAGATGATTAATCAAGAGTGTAACCGAGGGCCTATGTATTGTGAAATCGGAATGAAATGTAATCTATGTGTAAAACCTGGTTAGACAGGATAGCTTCAGACTTAAATATGGCATGAGGCCAGGGTGTGGCCAACTCTACAGACTGACAACTTTTCTTGATTGTTTAATAAAAAGTCTACATTGTTTACAAAGCCTCTGAGAAGATTTTATTCCACAACACTGGTTAGATTTGTGTCTAGTTATATTTATGTCATGTATCTTTAGTATATAGCTTGTTGATAGAAATTGTAGGAGAGGAGTGGAGTACCTACCATACCACGTGCATCTGGTTATCCTTATGTGCAGTGGTGTCAAAAGTATTCACATTCATTACTCAGGTAGAAGTACAGATACTAGGGTTTAAAAATACTTCTGTAGAAGTTGTAGTATCAACTCAAGCTTTTTACTCTAGTAAAAGTGTAAAAGTACTGGATTCAAAACTACTTTAGAAGTATAAAAGTAAAAGTAATGCAAGGAAAAATGCCATTAAGGACAAACGCTTAGGCTGTGCTACAGGGGCCTATTGTGCACTACTAAACCTTCTCAAAAAACATATTTCTAAAGGCCATAATGTTATATGAATATGATTGAAAAATTTAGGATGCACTAGCCTACCTGTTTCATTTCTTGCTGATGCTGCTGTCTTTGCAGACAAGTTTGTGCTCACCCACAAAGTAGCTTTTCCATCACCCCGTTCCTTGTCACGCAATTCAGTAGATCATACTGATAATTTTAGGCGTGCACAAAAAGATGAACAATGACTTGACACTTTGGCAGCTCGCAAATGTTTTTATTGTCATGAAAAGGGACATGTGATTGCTTTTTGTTCATCATTGCAGCGTAAGAACCAACGGAAATCTCAGAACATGTCTAAGAGTATAGCGTTCGTTCGTGTTTCTTCTTCTGAGACACTAAACTCTGTTGACCCGACATTTGAACCGTTTGTTTGTGATGGTACCGTTGCCTTGTCTAATTCTGATTCTGAGTTTAAATCTTGCGAGATACGGGTGCCACACAGACTTTCATTTTAGAAAGTGCGTTACCATTTTCTTCTCGGACCAGTTGTGGGTCTTCTCAGTCCAGTTGTGACTGGCCTTGTCAAAGTCACCGTATGTTCCAAATTGCCGGTAAAAGGAATTTCCCTTATACTTGGAAATGATCTAGCTGGAAGTAAAGTTACTGTTTTACCCAAGGTTACTGATGTACCGTGTGCATCTAGTGAAGATGATGTGTTGGTACAGGAATTTCCCAATGTTTTCCAGTCATGTGTTGTCACTCGTGCACAAGTCCGTAAGTTTGAGGATGAGATTGATCTTTCAAATTCATTTATGGGACTGGAAATGTCTCATACAAAGGCTGACATAGAAAATAAATGTTCTTCACATGTGATTCTTCAGCCTAGCTTTGATTTTCCTTTCAGAAAGTAACAATTAGTTAGTGCTCAGAAAGCTGACGAATCACTGTTGACATGTCAGTCCTCTGTGGTAGATAAGTCTGATTTGCCTTGATATGCAATTGCATATTTTCTAGAGGATGGTGTACTCATGCGAAAGTGGAGTCCAGAGAAAATAAAGCATGATTGGAGTTCTGTATTTCAAATTGTCATTCCACAAACTTACCGTGCGTATGTATTATGTCTAGCTCATGACCACAAACTTTCAGGACACCTAGGTGTTCGGAAAACATACCATAACCTTTTGAAACATTTCTTCTGGCCAGGAATGAAGTCCTCTGTTGCCTCTTTTCCACCAAAGGAACTGAGTGCTGGTTCAGAGCTAGTGCTGGTGCAGGTTCAAAGTTGGTTCCACTGGCGAACCTTCTAAGAACCGGTTTGCCTTTCCACCGGCTAGAGAGCCATCACAGAGCCGAGTCTGACGTCACTGTATACATCTCACGTTACCCAGCGCAGCAACGTTAGCGCAGCAGCAATGGCGGATGTTGCTTTACTGTTAATGCTCATGGCTTTGTGAACCTACATTAACACCGAAACGCGCGAATCCAACGTGTACGTGCAGCTCCATGTAATTTGTATAAAAGGAGGTTGTAATCAAGAAAGTACATAACGTTATTTTATCATTAACACAGAAAAAAGTTAGCCTTAGCATGTAGCTACCTACTATCATGTGTGCTGATAAGTGATTATGTTGCGGTAAAGTAAAAGTGTATTAAACATTAGTATACATAAGGTACATTATCAAATGCGCTAACAGTAGCTGTGCCCATAGCCCCGCCCACAAGCGGTTCTTAAGTCTAGACCAGCAACGTTTTGGTGCTACTTAAGAACCACTTTTCCTGGTTCAGAGCCGGTGCTTTGGCAGTCGAAACAAAGAACTGGTTCTAAATTAGGCTCTGGCTCCGAACCAGGGCTCAAACTGCCTCGGTGGAAAAGGGGCATGTGTCACAGTATTTCCGTTCATGCCATTCATGTCAAATTGTAGGAAAGCCTAATCAGATTGTGCCTCCAGCACCTTTAAAGCCAGTTCCGGTTCTAAATGAACCGTTTAAAAAGCTTGTGATGGACTGTGTAGGACCTTTGCCAAAGACTAAGTCAGGACATATGTATTTGTTATGTACTATGACATGTTCTGCCACTAGATTTCCCGAAGCCATCCCATTACGTTCCTTGAAGTCCCCCAACATTGTGAAAGCCCTTGTAAAATTTTGCACCACTTCTGGTCTACCCAAGGTCATTCAATCTGACCAGGGTACGAATTTTACTTCTCGCGTGTTCCAAAAAGCCATGCATGAACTGAACATTACTCACACTGTGTCTAGTCCATATCATCCTCAATCACAAGGTCTGATCCAACGGTTCCACCAAACCTTAAAAACTATGCTTCATACTTATTGAGTCAAACATCAGAAGGATTGGGATGAGCAGGTACCACTTTTGTTGTTTGCGGCCCGTAACACCATGCAAGAGTCTTTGGGTTTCAGTCCAGCTGAATTAGTCTTCGGACATTCCCTCCGTGGACCATTGAAGTTGCTTCAAGAGCATCTTCTTGCTGACATCCCCTCTTCTCAGTCTCCTACCCATGTGTTAGATCATGTCAGTTCCTTTCATGAAAGGTTGCATTCTGCTTGGAAGCTAGCTCATCAGTCTTTGGCCTCTTCACAGTCCAAAATGAAAGATAATTATGACAAAAAAAAAAACGGTCAAACATTCATTTGCAGTTGGTGATAAACTGCTTGTATTGATGACAAAGGCAGTTTCAAGGGCCATATGAAATAGAGGAAAAACTAAGTGACCTAGACTATGTTGTACGAACTCCTGAAAGGCACAGAAAGTCCCATGTTTGCCACATTAACATGTTAAAGTCATATGTTGTCCGTTCAGACTTTGAAAATTCTATATCTTCTCCAACTTGCCCTTCTGTAGCAGTTCCTGTGGAAGTTGTTTCATCTGATGATTCTCCCTGTGCAGATGATCTTCGTTTATGCAGTACTGCCATATCCAGTGGTCGGTTACCAAATTCAATTCAATTCAAGTTTATTTGTATAGCGTTTTTACAATAGACATTGTCTCAAAGCAGCTTTACAGAACATAAACAAACAAAATTCTCACAAAATTCAGAAATCCTTGCTATTTTATGTTCAAAACTCTCCCACTTATCTGAGTCATCCCAAAATGAGTTGTTGAAATTAATTGAAAGATTTTCATCACTTTTCTCTGATGTGCTTACTGTTACTTCTGTATTAAAGCATGATATTGATGTTGCTGACCATCATCCAATCAAACAGAATGTCTATCGAGTAAATCCGGTCAAACGTCAGATAATGAAACAAGAAATCGACTACCTCATGAAGTCTGGTCAGCTGTGCCTAGTTCTAGTCCCTGGTGCTCACCTTGCTTGTTAGTTCCCAAACCTGATGTCTAGGTAGGGAGACTTTTTGTTTGTACCTTTTGTACCACTGGGCCTCTCCTTCTATTAGTAGAAAGAGAAACACTTCAAGTCACTCAAGGTACAAATATTTATTTTTAAAAAATGGCACATCAAAGGATATACACAAAACACAGACATAAAATAATTCATGTAAATAACTCAAAGATTGGTCCCTGCTCTCCAAGATGTTAACATCCAACTCACACTAACTATATTAGCTAGTTTCCTAGCATGTGGAGGCCCTTAAAGCACAAGGCAGCATTTCCCTGATAATTCATACTGAAAAGCAAAAAAAAAAAACACACCACAAATTTAAATAAAACTAACAAATCAAAACATAAACCTTCACTCATAACCACCTCAAGAAAACACAGCAAACATAGACCTCATACAAGAAAAGGCCCACACACATGCAGAAAGCAAGCACTAATAAATCAAGCTGGCGACATGAGGCTGGGAAGGTGTTATAAAAAGGAAAAAGAAATACAAAAAAACCAAAACCCCAGCCAACCGGACTCGTACACAAACAATCCACAAAATACATGTGCTGCCACCATGCAGCACACACCTCTGAGCTAGGGAACCAAACAAAACAATACAGGAGAAACAGCAACTGACTTAAATTTAGAACAAAAGAAAACAAAATTAACAATACATCCTATATTTTATTAAAACTCTAAATATTTAAAACCCCAGTTACCAACTGCACAATCTTAATTTAATTAACATTTACATTAACATTAACACATTTACCTTCTTTCTCAGATAGCAGATATAACCATCAGTCAATGTTTGAGCATTTATTCACATCAGCACACACACACACACACACACACACACACACACACACACACACACACACACACACACACACACACCACTCAAAATCATGGCAAAATTTCATGTGAAAATGAAAATGACTCATGTTTGAGTAAAATAAGCAGAAATTATTACATATTACTTTGGATAACCACTGACTGGTAAATGTCAAACATTACTCAGCATATCTCCAGGCCAAAGCTGACTGATGCAACTAAATTTATAAATAAGAGAGAGGAAAAAAATATGATTTTCAAAACACATGTATTTTATTTTTGAACTTCTTTATAAAATTATGAACGTGTTTGTGTGTGTTTTTCTGTGTGTGTGTGTGTGTGTGTGTGTGTGTGTGTGTGTGTGTGTGTGTGTGTGTGTAATATTTACAAATGTGTAGCCTTTGTTTGGTCTGGAGGCCAACGGAAATGCATTGCCCAATGCTTTGAACAGTGTTTGACTGTGTATGTGTGATGATTACAAATGTGTAGCTTTTGTTTTGTCTGGAGGCCAACTGAAAGCAATGCCCAATGCTTTGAACAGTTTTTGACTGCGTGTGTGTGTGTGTGTGTGTGTGTGTGTGTGTGTGTGTGTGTGTGTGTGTGTGTGTGTGTGTGTGTGGTGTGTGTAGCATCATTTCGGTAGATCATATTTCGCCCTCTGATAGGCAAAGGCATATCAAAAATGTGAAATATTTACAAATATGTAGCTTTTTTTTTCTGGAAGCCTAATGAAATGCAATGCCCAATTTGTGTGTGTGTGTGCGTGCATGTGTGTGTGAGATGTGTGAATGTGTGTTTTGGGTGCGTGTGTTAGTGGACATTTTGTGTGTGCATTTTTGTGTCTGTATGTATGTTCATTGCGCTGAAAAGGGCAAAAGTGTGACCTATTGCCCCACTAAATGTGGCCAAGTTAAACTGACCCGGGATGACTTAAGGAGGATTCTCTATTTTTAGTATTTATTTTACAAACACATAGTTCAATGAAAATAACAAAATTCATAATTTTGAACAAAAATTCTGGTAAATTTCAGGCAAAATGTGGAAGGAAACCTAAGTTATGACACATTAAACTTTCCAGACAAGTCAAATAGACTCCAGGGGCCTCATTTATAATGCATGCGTACGAACAAAACGGGGCTGGAAACGTACGTACACCAGTTCCCACGCAAAGGTTGTGATCTATAAAAAAAAAAAACTCGATGAGAGAACATGTGCACTACAGATGAGCTGGATACTCGGCTGAAACGAGTATCCAGTACGGATAAAGTACTTCTGCCGAGTACGAGTATTATACGAGTAATACGAGTCAATATCTGTGCTCGGATTGAATGAAAATCATCATTGGGTAGCTGATTGTGTCAGCGTTCTGTGATAGGCTAGTCACAGCGCCCCTCCCCTACACACATACAGATGTATTGTGTTGCTGTGTCTCGCTCTGCTCACTCACAGTCACACACAGAACAGCTCTCTCCCTCAGTCACTCGAGTTCGCGGGTCTATTCCGTTAACGTTTAGGGTTTCTTCAGCTTTTTACTTCGGGTTGTAAAGTTATAATACGTACTTACTAACCAGTAGAGTTCTGATAAACGTGGGTTCGTTCAGACGTGGTGCTTGCTTGGTAGATTGCGAATCACATTGCGTCTCTGCCTGTCGGAGATTTTTTTCTTTTTTAAACCTTCAGCTGTCTCTAACCAGTAACCAGACACTGAGTGTCTGACACGTTTTTGCTGTATTTCATAAAAACATAAAGGTAGTAAACTAGTGTTATAAATATTACAAATTAATTATTAAGCTATACACACACCTGGTTTGGAAATAAATTAAAAAAATCACACTGATCATAAAAAAATTAAAAGTTAAAAAAGAAAGTTATGTTGTTCATTACATTTCACTTCATAATTGCACTGCATTGTTTTGTTTTCATTGTTGCAAAACTTGTTCTGTAATATAGTTCGTTTGCTATCGTGATCAAAACCATTGATCTGAAGCTCAATCCTGATGCCGTCCTGTAAATATTTTTCTAATCAGCAATAAATATAACAATTTCTGATCAACCCATTTCAATTGCATATGGAAAAAGGATAAACGTGATTGATGTTAGACCAAAAATGGGATTTAAAGAGAAAATGTTTGTTTTTGGTTTCATACAAATGTTTGAGTTAATGTTTGTAAAATGTGTGAGGATGCATTTATATGAAAGTAGACCTTTTGAAGAATATAAGGTCATTGTTATCCAAATGTGGATATAACCTGTGCTTCAATACAAAACAGACAAAAATAACAGAAAATGATTCATGATTGCAGATGCAAAGTTAAAATGAAGTTGAAAATAAAGATAATCCGTATTACTGGAGAATGAGCAACAGTTGTCCTGCGTCGCTGATTTCTCAGGAATATTTCTGATATTTTCAGTTTCAGGATTATCTAGCAGGGGGGACCTAGCAGGAACACGCTACAGATTCTTGGGGGCTCGTCCGGGATACTTCGGCGCCACCTATTGTATTGGGAGCCGGATGATGACAATCCTGACCAACAACTAGCCCTGTCCAGCCGTGGGGACTGCGATCATGGACGAGTGGAGGCCTGCAGTCCAAAACTGTACCATCACCGAACCATGTTTCCAGCCGTGGTGGAGACAAGGAGCCATCATGTTGAGTGGTGGGAGGAAGAGCCTAGTGTGGGACATTAAGAAGAGCCTACTCACCCTGACAGCTGAAGAGCTTCTTCGGGTCACCAGAGCGGTGAACCCAGTGTCAGACGTGGATCAGTCCGAGCTTGTGGAGAGAGATCAGGAGGAATGCTACGATCGTATCAACTCAATCATATACAGTAAGCAGTTAATTGAAACAGAGGACGAGGGAATGGTTCAGTTGCTGATGTTAAAAGATGCCATTGATGATATAGTAAAATGTTGTGATGTTATGACAGTGCTACATGTAAAGGGTGATTCTGAGTTACATATTGGACAGAGTGTTGATAAGCTTGATGATCTTGTTGATTTTGCTGAGGGTTCTGTTACTATCCAAACATCCCCTGAATGCACCACAGACACACACCCGCAGACTCGATATGCACCCACTTTAGTCAGCACTACACTCCCTAGTGGTATTGCCGAACCAGATTCAGGCTCGGCTACGGTTACAATGTTAAATGTACCTGACATATCAAACGCTGATGTGCTTAGAGCGCTTGCTAGCTACGAGGACCTTAGCAAGAAACTCATACAGCGTATTCCAGCACATGCCTCACCATCACAGACACATATGCCCTTGTCACAGACACATATGCCCTTGTCACAGACACATATGCCCTTGTCACAGACACATATGCCCTTGTCACAGACACATATACCCTTGTCACAGACACATACGCCCTCATCCTCAGTCCTGTTGAGGCAGCCAGACAGAAACCCCTCTGGTGAGTATGCCTCTCAGTCTGCTCGTGAGGGGATGGTGTCCTTAAGGAAATTCGGTTTTCTGTCACAAAGAGACTTCAAAGTGCAAGGCGGGCAGATCGGTGATCAATCCTCAGATATCAGCTACAACAATGTCTGTAGGCAAATTGATGATGGAGTCAAAGAAGGATTCTCCGACTCAGAGATTGTTTGTGGTGTGCTTAAAATCATAAGGCCAGGCATATTCAAAGAGATGTTGATAAATAAAGATGACATGGAAGTTGCTGAACTCAAGCGATTTCTCCAAACTCAACTAAGAGAAAAAAACAGCACAGAGCTATTCCAAGAGTTGATGTGTACGAAACAGGATGAGAACGAATCGTTTGATAGGCTTAAAACAACGCATCCTATTGACATCAGCTACAGTGCAAGATGTGTTCCTACATACTGTGTACCAAGGCTTGGGACACAAACACACCGACATACGCAGAGAGCTTAAACCTTTGTTGACAAACAGTGGGGTCCCTGATGAGATGATTCTGCGTCATGTGATGAAAATCACTAGTGAAGAAAATGAGAGAATGAAAAGGTTTGGCTCGGCCCGCTGACAGACTGTAACAAATGCACACAGTGTGCAGCTCGAGTCGGACTTGGTAAATACACCTAGCACAAAGTCAGAGAGTGTAGGGTCCAAGACAAAGCAAACAAAACCAGATCCTCTTAGAGACCTCACGACCAAAGTAGCTCACCAGGCTGGTTGAGACCATGCAAAAACAAAACCAACAACAGCTAACTCACAGTGGGTGCCAGTATAGTAAAAATAGGGCACAATCTAAGCGTGGAAAGCCCTGTGGTTGTCCAAGCTGCGTGGAGCAAGACAGACGAGACTGTAAATACTGTTTCACCCGTGGGGAGGAAGGACATTGTGCAGCAGGCTGTCTAAAGCGTCCAAAGAGACAGGGAAACTTCAACCGGGCACTGGAGAGGGACATCTATTGGCCGGGTCTGAAAAAAAGTCCCACCCAGAAAGTCATGTCAACCATAACAAAATACGCTACTCCTCACCCTCAACTTCAGTAACAACAAGCACATTAAGTCTCTGTAAACAAGTAGCTCAGCTCCCTCCCCTGTCACCACATGTAGCTAAAGCCAGAGCGGTTGCTAGTCTAATTGGAAAAAAGGCCCTCGTCCAGAGCTATCTAAATGGCTTAGCAGTTACTTCTTTGCTGGACTCTGGATCCCAGTCAGTATAGTCAGTCGTGACTGGAAAGAAGAGTACTTACCTGACCTCAGTATTTACTCAGTTTCTGAGATTTTAGGAGGGGAGGAGCTGAAGGTTACTGCTGCAAATGGTGGTCTCATTCCCTATGATGGGTGTGTAGTCATGACAGTGAACTTGCCAGGAAATTTGGACCCCAACTTGTCCATTAGTGTCCCATTCCTCATCAGCAGCTACCCCATGGACAAACCATTGATAGGCTTTAATGTTTTGGAAGTGCTAATTTGTGGAAAACCAGAGAGACTAGTGCCAGTACTTGCTAGCCTTCTTAGCAATGCCATATCTGTTCCCAAAGAAACAGCTGAAGCTCTCGTCAACTTTATTCAGACGGCAAAGCCAGTTCTGCAACAGGGACGCTTAAGAACAGGCACCAAGAATATAGTGCTCCCAGCTGGTCAAGTGTCGTGGGTGAGGTGTCCGGTTCCGTCAAACATGGATGCCTCTACCCAATTGGTGTTGTTGGGACCCACCTGTAAACCTCGGTCATCTGGAGGAAGAACAACAAGAGGTTGCTAGAAAGATGCTTCATGAGGAGTCAAACGCCTTCGCTAGAGATGGAGATGACCGTGGCTGTATCCCAAACCTGCAAATGGTGATCAACCTCAAAGACGATGTTCCTGTGCAGAGAGCTTACACATCCATTCCCAAACCATTATTTAAAGAAGTGAAAGATTACATTCAAGATCTTATTGTAAAGGGTTGGATAGTGAAATCGAAGTCTGCCTATTCTGCCCCAGTTGTATGTGTGTGAAAGAAGGAGGGCACTCTTAATCTTTGCATAGACTACCGTCTCCTTAATCAAAAAACCGTACCCGACAGACATCCACTGCCGCAAATACAGGATTTAATAGACACGCTAGGTGGGTACTCAGTGTTCAGCAAACTGGACCAAGGTAAAGCTTACCACCAGGGGTTTGTGGCAGAAGGGTCACACCATCTCACTGCCTTCATCACTCCCTGGGGGCTTTACGAATGGGTACGGATCCTGTTTGGACTTTCTAATGCACCTGCAGTTTTTCAGAGGAGCATGGAGGAGATGTTAGGCTCTCTGAGAGACGAGTACTGCATCCCGTACCTGGATGACCTACTATGCTATTCCAGATCTTTCAGTGACCACGTGGAGGTGATTCGCAAGGTTCTCCAAGCACTGCAGCATCATGGGGTGAAACTACGGGCAGAAAAGTGTGAGATGTTTCAAAAAGAGGTCTGCTATGTTGGACGCTTGGTGTCAGCCGAGGGAGTTCAAATTGACCCCAAAGACCTAGAGGCAGCGATGGCTTTAACAACCAAAATGCCCCAAAGAGTTGGTGACCTCTGATGAGTTCTTGGCTTCCTAAGTTATTACCGTTACTACGTACAGGACTTTGCAAAAATAGTAAAACCACAATATGAGCTACTCCAAGTTAAGTCCTCAGTGACCCAACACCTTTCACATCATTGCAAGTCTAAACTCGAGTTCCTTGCTCTGAAGTGGGCAGTGTGTGAGAAATTTAGAGACTATCTCTTCTATGCTCCACATTTCACCATCTACACTGATAACAATCCGCTGACTTACATCATGAGCAATGCGAAACTCAATGCAGTTGGACAGCGCTGAGTTGGGGAATTGTCAGAGTTCCACTTCAATATTAAATACAGACCTGGAAAAAATAACATAGATGACACACTCTCACGCATCCCACTTGACATTGACAATTATGTGGTGAAATGTACGGAGGAACTGTCACAGGATGTGCTGCATGCGGCTTGGGAAGGGAGTAGAGCAGCCCAGAAGAAAGATGTAGCATGGATAGCTGCACTTTACACCTCCTCTGCTGATGTGATACCACAGCCTCATACACTCTTACCCAAAATAAGTCCCAAAGAACTGGCAAAAGCCCAACGAGAGGACCCTGGAATAGGGGAAATAATGAAATTGAAAGAGGTAAATAATGTTCTTACTGACGAGGTCAGAAGGTCAGTGAGTGGGCTCAGTCGCAAGCTCCTTCATGAGTGGAGTCAACTACATTTGGAAAATAGAGTCCTGTACCGCCAAACACCAGAGAGAAAACAGTTAGTCCTACCCACCAAGTACCGCTCAGTTGCCCTAAAACATCTCCATGACAACATGGGGCACGTTGGCACAGAACGTGTGCTCCATCTTGCCAGAGAACGTTTCTATTGGCCACAGATGAAGAGATGCATAGAAGAGTATGTCACATGAAAATGCAGTTGCATAAAACAGAAGAAGCCCACCACACACATACGTGCACCAATGGGTGGCCTGACTTCTGCTTCCCCTCTCGATCTGGTTTGCATAGACTACTTACATCTGGAAAAAAGCAAAGGGGGCTATGAGTATATTCTTGTAGTAATAGACCATTTTACCAGATTTGCCCAGGCTTATCCAACCAAAAATAAATCGGGACAAACTGCAGCTGAACGGATATACAATGACTACATACCTCGTCTGGGTTACCCAAATTGTCTCCACCATGATCAAGGACGTGAGTTTGAAAACAACCTTTTCCGTACCCTCGGACGCCTGTCAGGGGTCAGGCACTCACGAACATCCCCATACCACCCACAATGTAATCCCGCTGAGCGGTTCAACTGCACACTACTGCAAATGTTACGTACACTGACAGACAGAGAAAAAGAGAGATGGAAAGAACATTTGCCACAAATGATACACTCATATAACTGTACTCGCCACGAGTCCACTGGATACTCACCTCATTACCTGCTGTATGGGCAACACCCCCCGTCTCCCCGTGGATCTCTTGTTTGGACTGTTGGAAAACACAGAATCGGTGACACACAAAGGATATGTGGATAAATGGTCAAAAAGGATGACGGAAGCATACAAGATTGCAAACAAATCCAGCTTGTCATCGAGTGCAAAGAACAAGTCCTACTATGATCAAAAGGCGAGGGGCGTGGTCCTCAAACCAGGAGATCGAGTACTGGTTCGAAACATGGGTGAGCGGGTTGGACCCGGTAAACTATGCTCATACTGGGAGAAGAGAATCTATGTGGTGAAGGAGCAAATCTCAGATAATCCGGTATATGTCGTTCATCCTGAGGGAGACCCAAATGCAAGAAACAGAACCATACACAGAAACCTGCTGTTGTTAGTGAATAGCTTGCCTGTTGAGAGCCCAGCACGGCTAGCTGACCCTATTATAACCCCCTGTCAGAGGCAAAAACAGCCTCAACAGAGGATTAGCTCTGTTGACAAGGATGGAACATCGGACACTGATGATGATGAGGAGTGGACAGGAGGTTATTGGCCAAGAACACCTGTAGTTAGGAGGGAAAGTCCGGTGTCAAAGACATCTCCTACAGTAGTGCCTGGTCTGACCCCAAAGAAACAGACCATGGCCCACGAAGAATGTCCATGTGGGCATGTACCTTACAGACGAGAGAAACCGAACCAAGGGACGCATACTTACCAAATGGACGAGAGACGTCTGAAAGAGACTATACAGAGGAGGCCGAAGCCAGTGTTCACTTATGAGTCATTAGGCCAGCCTTCAATACAAACCCATATTGGTTCTATTTCCTCACAGATTACTCTGCTTCCCTTACCATTCATACCACACATAGCCAGACAATGTATTATGCCTGCACCTTATGCACCACAGATGTATCTGCCTTTCACATATTACATACCAGTCACCACACAAGTCTATTAAGAAGTGTTGTTGTGAAATGTCGGGAGCGATTTTTGTTTGTCGGGGTGGATGTGACACTCACAAAATAAGTTTTGTTGAAATTATTATTTTTGTTTTCTTTCCTTCTATTGCAATGGTATTTGATCGTATTATTTATTTAATAGAATACTAATGAGAGATCATGAAAAAAACACTACACCACTGGAGATTCATAGCTGAAAAACATCTGTAGTCACATAAAAGGTTTGTAACTAACCTGAAAATATCAGAAATATTCCTGAGAAATCAGCGAAGCAGGACAACTGTTGCTCATTCTCCAGTAACACGGATTATGAGCTCATTTTGCTCTGCACCGCTAATTGTCCCAGTGTAACACTGTTCGCGGTTACTGCTACCCTGTGTCCACTTGATGAAGTACATCATGTATTCTGTGAGCTAAAAGTATGTCACACGTGTAGACAGTTATAATTTAACGGTACGCAGTGGCGAAAATGGCGGCCGATGTCCGCATATTGTTTATTTTATTTGTTAATTATGGCTCCGAAGCATTTGTGGGTTATTTCAGTGTGTGTGGAAAAGAGATATGTGTGTAGTGCAATGTTAAAAGTGTAAAAGGTTCATTTGAATGTACAACATAACACCAGTTATGGCTGCGGCCTTGTTTATGGGCGCACACATGTTAATGTTATAGTGATACAGATTCAGATCATAGAACTGGGCGCCAAGTTATGACAGTTTTAAAATACAAAAACATACTTCACAATACACATACAGGTAGTGCCTGAAATGTTCTTTTGTAATTGGAATTTTAAAAAATGTAAAAATTTAAATGGGTATATTTTTTCTAGTCTTAAGAAATGCCCCGGACGTACTAGCCTTTAAAAGTATGTTTGAATACCAAGCCCCACGAGCAAATAGAGTCCTCTACAGGGTGCATGCTTCCCCTACCTGTTCCCACTATAGCCTAGCATATATACTACATGCTCATCGTTTTATTGCTGCCACAGGGGCGTATCATGCTTCCCCCTCTACGACTTACACTCGGCTCTACAGCAACATGCTTGTTGCATTATGCCGACATTCGCTCAACCAGGACAACGCTCCTCTGATCTTTGATCAGTTCCGTATTGACCAGCTTCACACTGCTACAGTTATGTTGGGGGTTTTTCTCCTTGGCACATGGTTTTGTTTTGGGGGTCTATTCTATTTTCTAGTCACTGCTCTCCCCGCTCTGTCCATGCATGTGCATGGACGGGCACGTGGATTCTTGCCCAGAAGAGAACCATACTGCCAACACTAACTGTATGCATATCATCTTATTCCCTTGTGACAAAGTGGTCCTGACAGAAATCAAGCATCGCGTTAGTTCTGGCAGGCCACATCGTCAAGCGTGCATCAGCTGTTAATCAGCTGTCCATGACGCACACCAATCCGCTTACGACATCCGTATTACCCGACCATTTAAATTCCCATTCATAGAGCTGTTCAGCGCTTCGCTGCTGCCGCAATATAAACTCCCTCCTCCAACCCCGACTCCACCATGCCGGAACCCGTGTTCGCTGTACCAGTTTATGTCTTAAATCTCCACATATTTTTCTCTCTCCCTCTCTCTCTAATTATTTGATTATCTATCTATCTATCCATTCATTTATTATTTTCTAAAAACGTGTAAGCGAGCTTATCAATACTATGCATGCCAGTGGTTCTGTTAGGCGGAGTCTATTCTATTTTCTAGTTGCTGCTCTCCCCACTCTGTCCATGCATGCGCATGGACAGGCACGTGGATTCTTGCCCAGAACAGAACTATACCGCCAACACTAAGTGTATGCATATCATCTAATTCCCTTGTGACAAAGTGGTCCTGGCAGAAATAAGATTTTGTATTGTCACTGCATGAGGCTTTTATTTGAAAACTGACTATCGCTTCTCAAAGTTCTCTTAAATGAGCGATGCTGTGTCTTCTCCTATCATACCCGCATGGGGAACTTGGTGAGGCGCAGACATGTTTCTTTTATTTCAATCTTTCTCCTGTTATAATAGGTAAAATGTTTATGTATACACATACACCAACAAACAAAGAGATGAAAACGCACTATGTATATGGTATTTAGATTGTGGTTCAGAAGTAACAGAAGTGAAACTTAATCGAAAGTTAGCGATATATATATATTTTTCATGGGACAATTGAACCACGTGGATTTTATTGTATGTTAGCATGGCTGAATTATAAGTTATATATTCTAATGCTTTTGAGCTGATCTCCCTGTAATTTGAGCTGGTTGCACAACCTAACATTTTGAAATATACATTTTATAATCGATTAAATAGTGCCTCCTAGTGCAATTTTATTGACAGATATGGTGACATTAAATAGGAATTATTAAAATATTCCACAGTAAAATTGACTGATATTTATTTTGCTTATAGAGTAGGTTACGCTGAAGTGACATGAGATGGTTTTTATCAACTAACATCTTAAAATTGTAATTTTATAATGGATTGAAATGGTGCCTCCCGGTGCAATTATTCTGCCATGTCGGAAATTTTTGGAGAGCCACCCTCCAAGTGGACATATGCCAGGGGTGCATTACAGCCAAATTAATAGTCAATAATATATAATAGTCAATAATAGTCTTTCACACTTAATACTAAAATAATTATACTTAACACTAATTTTATAATACTTAATTATTAATACTTAATACTTAATACTAATTAATTAATCACACTTTAAACTTTATACTTAATACTATTTGAATTTGAATAATAAGAAAACTTTCCAGACCTGGATGAGAATGAGCAAAACTCTTTATTGGTGCTGCTCAGCCACTGCTTCCATTGAGCTCAAGGAGAAAAAACTTCTAAGTCGAAAGTATCAAAGAAAAAACCCAAACAGTGCATCCCCATGCCACCCAAAAAGTTCCCCCACAAAAAAGCAAGCAAGCAGGAGCAAGAGCGCCCCCTCCAAAGGAATCTCCTCAATATATACCCTGGCACCTCTAGATGCGTCTATACCTTCTTACGTCAATCCACCTGACCCGTCTGACTTTTCTCCTGACACTACAGAATTACAGAATTGCCCGTGGCCCCCCTGCCTCATTTCCCCGAAAAACAAGTCTGCCCTTTTACCGAAAATTAAGTCTGGCCTGTTGTTGTTGTTCCCGCCGACTTTCTGAACTTCTGCATTACTAAAAATATGCTGCGTTGACAAAACTATTGTCCAATCTCACCAATCTCCCTTTATACAATTACAATGAGTGAGTTTCTCTCTATCTTTTTCTATGTTTTGTATATGACGATTTGATATGATATGATTTCTCCGGATTATACACCCATATACACATATACACACATATATATATACACACACATATACATATATACATATGTATATATGTGTATATTTATGTATATATATGTGTATATTTATGTATATATATATATATATATATATATATATATATATATATATATATATATATATATATGTATATATATATATATATACATATATATACACATATATACATATGTATTACAATACAGGTAATCATTTTGTATATATATATATATATATATATATATATATATATATATATATATATATATATATATATATATACATAAATATACACATATATACATATATATACACATATATACATATGTATTACAATACAGGTAATCATTTTGTATATATATATATATATATATATATATATATATATATATATATATATATATATATATATATATATATGTATGTGTGTATGTATATATATATATATGTATGTGTGTATGTATATATATATATATATATATATATATATATATATATATATATACAAAATGATTACCTGTATTTTATACATATACTACATGATTACCTGTGTTAGTACTATGATTATCTGTATTGTACGCCTATACTATGTATGGTTATCATGACAATCACCTATAACCTATTCGCCCTACACTAAATTAATCACTTCTCTACATATAACCTAAAGATATTAAAGATATAACTAATCAGCACAGTGATAATACTCAATTCCGCAATCACCTACCATCCCTATGATATAGGAGTTCTGATTTATGATATGATTAATATGATTATGACATTAGCCGTAGTTGACTTACAAGTAGGGTTTTTTATCTGGTTATTAGACGTACTGCAATATTCCTTAAGCTAAGCTTTTGCATTTTATAATGTTGTTTTGCATATATGTGGAGATCTGTTTATGCTGACTCCTTAAATTTGCTAGACTTATGATCTCAGTCTGTCTTGTTTGTCCAGACTGGGCCTGCACATGCATTCTATTTTAAGCCTTAGTTCCTCTGTTCTCTCCTAAAGGACAGGTTCCCCTTCTTCTTGTTTTTCTCAAATTCTCAGAGTTTATAACTTCAATAAACCCAATAAACCACCTTATTTCTGTTAACACTTGTTTCGAGGTATCTAACACAATATATATACATATATTATATTATAATCATATAACTCATATAGCTCAACACTATTACAGTATCTGGCCTACCCCCATATGTCCTACAACATCAATTGTAATAGTTCATATAATAAGAGCACATATCAAGATTTTTTCCAACAGCCAGATATGCAGAATTTGAAGAGAAATTTCACAGTAAAATAGGATAATCTTTATTGTAAGCATAGAGTAGATCATTACAAAGTGATCTGAGTAAGTTTTTTCAATTAACCTATTAAAATATTCATTTTATGATTGATTAAAATGCGCCCGTTGTTGCAGTTATAATTCCCCACACGGTGGTTTGGATAGGAATTATTCCACAATAGAATTTGCTGATATTTATTTTGAGCATAGAGTAAGTCATTATGAAGTGATGTAAGTTTTATCAACTAACATTTTAAATTTTCCATTTTATGATGGACTAAATTGTGCCCACTGGCAAAATTATTTTGCCAGATTTGGTAAATTTTAGTAGGAATTAAAAAATTCAACAGTAAAATTGGCTAATATTTATTCTGAGCATAGAGTACTATAGGTCATGCTGAAGTGATGAGTAATTTTTTTCAACTAATAATTTGAAATTTCCATTTTAAAATGGATGGTTCCTCCTGGTACAAATATATTGCAAAATATGGTGATTTTGATTAGGAATTTGTAAAAAAAATTCCACAGTAAAATTGGTTTGTTTGTTTGTTACACAGTTACTCTGCAGACTGACGCAACTTCATTTGGTTGCTTAATAAAAATTATACATTGTTTACAAAGCCTCTGAGGATTACAGTATATTCCACAACACTGGTTAGAGTTGAGTCTAGTTATACTTATGTCCTGTATCTATAGTATATAGCTTCATATGAAGCAGTAGGAGACACCTTTCTTGGGGTTCACTACAAAGGATTCTAAATGGACACAGTTATTGTGTACAGCTCTATGCTCCGTCTGTGTAGATTTCTGCATAGTAGCTTAAAGCCTACAGAGCTACACTTTCTGTGTTTCATTTCTGACAAAAGGTCAAAACTGGTCCCTAGTTCTAACTGAGATCATAGACAACCTTAATCCAATTTTTTATAAAAAAAATTATATAAAATCTTAAATATCTGGATTGGGTAAGTTCATTATGAATACAAATTCAATATTTAAATAAAAGTTTTCTAGGAACCTGTAGTAGACACCAAAACTCTCGTCCAAAGATGATGAGATATGAAGTTAAAAATGACCAAACCACATTAATTTATATTAATATTATAATATATAGTATATTTATATTAATGTATTTCACTACCTTTTACAGGAAATCTACTAAAGTGGAAAAAAGAGTGACTTGTTATATGACATAGTACTTTAATTGTTTATGCCTTTTCTTCAAGCATGGGCATGCAATAGGGTGTGTGCGTATGCCAATTTACTTTCAACACATTTCATTTCAAGCACAAAAAAAAGTACAAAATACAAAGTAAAGGAAAGGTTTTGTAAAAATATTTGGATGCCTATTTTTATATAAAATGGTATAAAATGTATATGATGTGCATCCATTATATAAATCAATAAAGATTTGCTTGTGTTCTGTAGAATTCTTCCATCAAAATTTAACACACAGGGGGACAAAATTAATTCACATTTCAGATTGTGTCTTCTTTGATCATCTATGCATAATTTGATCTAGAATCCAGATCATTCACTATTTCAGGCTGCTTCTGCTTAAGGATTTTATAGAATTCTGCTTTCACAGCTTTTCCTCCTGAGTCAAGACAACTGTACAGTATCCTCATTTTTTTCTGTGGTGTTGTTGCCTCCTTGATATCATTATACAGTTCATCTCTGATGAGTTTCTTGGTAAGTAGAGTGTCTGCTATTTCCAATACCAGAAAAACTCTCTGTATGAGTATGTCTCTGTGTTTATCTATAAATTCAGCACCTAAAATAGATATAAACATTAAATTATAACAATGAATAATAATTTCTATGGAATTACAGTACATTTTATTTAAAAAAAAAAAAGTGTCTCAATTTTCCGAATTGTTTAAAAAAGTTTTCATAAGAATGTTTCAAGGTCAGAACTTCTTTCAGATTTGATTTGATAAGTAGTGTTCAGTGAAGCAAAAACTAAATCTAAAATTGTAATGTACAAATTCTGTACAAATGCTGGAAAATAGCAAAATCTGAAATATTTACCTTTATCTTTTTCTGCTGGACTTGCTTCTTTACTCTCAGCTAAGGTAATAAGACAGAAAAAGATTCAGTGCAAAAAATCCACTGACTTATAAATCATTTTAGGTTAGCCTGAACTTGCTCTGACAGACTGAAATCTAGGCCAATGCTTTCTGTCAAATTAGAATACAAAAATAAATTTTTGGCTACCTGTAAGAAAGACCCGACGAGGTTCCCACACCTCCTGGCCACTTTCATCTAACAGACCCAATGTGAGGTCTTCAACCTTGTTATTAAGGATCACCTCAAATGTGATGTGATGGTTAGGACCATAGTCACAGCCAAATGTCTCAACCTAAGAAAAACAAAAGATAGCTAAACACACTTCTTTAATGTGTAAAGAAATCTTTTTCCACAAAAGGAATTGTGGTTTACCTTTGGCTGGTAAGAATAAGGCTCACAGAGTGGTCTGTATTTTTTACCAGGGGTCAGCTGACATAGGGAGCTGCACTGAATGTAGGTGTTGGACTGATTTAATTTCCGTACCTACATGGTTAAGCAGAATAGTTAAAAAAAAAACATTGAAGTGATTAAGTTTTAATTTAATTTAAAATTTGAAGGAAAAAAGAACAATTGTGTCCCATTTTGTTCACCTTAATACTGCCTGAAATTTCAGTATATTTTAGCACTTCATGTGTGAACAACATCTGGAAGAAAACACTAAAATAAAAAGTTAAATAAGCCGATTAGTAGCTTACCTCTTCAACTGACACATTTACTGGCAGCAAATGAATGTGCAGTTTTTTGCGCTTTTCATTATAGAAGAGAAGGACTTGGGCATTGATGGGCTTTTCTAAGAAGATCCTTTTTTTTAACAGGCCAAAGATGGAGAGACCATGAACTTCAAAAATCACGTGTGTGCTTGTTATATTCAGGTCCTGAATGATCTCAACATTACCCTCACTGAAATGTGCCACAGCCAGTTCAAACTCATTTTTATCTGAAGCATAAGAAGAAGGAAAAGTAAGTTGTTTTTAAAATTATGTTATAAAGTGTCATTAAATACAACAATGAACCAAAACATTATGACGAATGACAAAGTGAATAGTGTCAAGGTCTGAGATTGGATTCTGTAATAGATATTATAAGCAAACGGTGGACAATGAGAAGTATTATAGCAAAAATTATTGTGTGCATCTTGTCAGTGGTGGTGAGTACCTAATGATAGTGGTCAAGGGGAGACATAACATGAACCAAAGTCTCACTGATGCCCAAGGGTAAAACAGTCCTATCCTATCTGGCCCAAAACAAAAAAGAGCTGCCATGGCACAAGTCACAGAAAGTTTTACAGTGGTAACTGAATAACCGTGTCAACACCCTGCTGTGTATGGAGCTGCGTAGATGCAGACCTGTCAGAGTGCCCATGCTAATCCCTGTCTACTGTCAAAAGCACCTGCAAAGAACACAATAACACCAGAACTGGGCCTTGAATCAATGGAGGGATCAATGGATCAAACTTTTACATTGCATGGATGACTGAGTATGGGAAAACTGTTTACCTGGGTAAATGAACACAATTTAATGGGAATGGTATTTTGTATTAATTATTTATGTAAAATGTGATTTGTATTTCTCTTTTATTAGGTTGATTATAATCATAACATTATAACCTTAAATTAACTTACCAGTAGGTATCTCACAGTGTGGAAGGTGCAGATAACGAATTGAATCGTCAGAGCAGTTAATGTTATACAGGGGCCCTGCAGGCATGAACTGGCTCATGCCATGCAACTGACTTTTGTCCCAGGACACTACTGTGTACAGCACTTCTCCACTCCCTTTCATCTCAATAGAAATGTTGGTCATTTTACAGAGAAACACACCAGCATGAGAGCACAGAAACCTGCATAGGAAAAGACATTGCATGACTATTTTTATTTTGTAATGGTAACCAAAAAAAAAAAAAAATGCAAGAGTAATGTAAAAAATAATTTAATTATTTTGAAGAACAGAATAAAATATGCCCATGTTGTACCTGTATGCACTACTGTCAGTACAGTGTTGAACTAATTCAGGATCTGTGGCTGCTGAGTGCTGTTGAAAAGAGAAAAAGCACACTGTAGCATCTACTTACAAGTTTATTTCATAAACACACAGCTTTAAATTTAGTCTCTGGAGCCAATGGGCTGAAATACATAAGGACTTAATATAGTACAGTTGAGGCCAAGAGATTACATACACCTGTTTTTTCATAACTCCACATACAGTGGTGCGAAAAGTGTTGGCTCCTTCCTGATTTAATTTTTTTACGTATGTCACACTTTAATGTTTCAGATCATCAAACAAATTTAAATATAACTCAAATATAACCCTTAGCAGCAAGCACTGCAATCAAGCATTTGCGATAACTTGCAATAAGTCTGTTACAGTGCTGTAGAGAAATTATGGTCTACTCATCTTTGCAGAATTGTTGTAATTCAGCCACATTGGAGGCGTACACATAATACATCCTATAGTATCATGCACTAGTACATCAGACCTGCACATTTTTATGAACAGCAGATATGTTAATCCCTTTCCACTGCTTCTCTCTTTGTACCCATCCCGAGGCATCCAGACACTGTACCAGCTCCCAACGTCCTCTGTGGGACGAAGCCTTTGGACGTCCACTAAGCCGAGGCCGACTCTAAGAATCCTGAGACATCACCAGTTAGACTCTGTGATACTAAGGAGATCCAAAGTCCATGATCCATACACCAATACAACATTTAACTGACTGTATATTACAATCACACCCCCAGTGTCACCCATATGAGGATGGGTCCCCCTTGAGTCCGGTTCCTCTCAAGGTTTCTTCCTTTACCAGTTTAAGGGAGTTTTTCCTTGCCACTGCTGCCTGAGTCACCTCAGACTTGCTCATAGGGGAATAAATACATACACATTGTGAACTATATATATCTAATAATAATCTAGAATTTTTATTCTGTTAATTCTTATTTATTTTATTATTCATTATTTCCTTTATCATTATGTTTACCATCTGCTCTATGTTTGTTCTGTAAAGCTGCTTTGAGACAATGTCTATTGTAAAAAGCGCTATACAAATAAACTTGAATTGAATTGAAAAGAATTTTTAAGCATGAACCGCTTTTTAAAGGTCATGCCACAGCATCTCAATAGGATTCAGTTCAGGAATTTGACAAGGTCACTCCAAAGTCTTCATTTTGTTTTTCTTCAGCCATTCAGAGGAGGACTTGCTGGTGTGTTTTGGATCATTGTCCTGCTGGCCGCACATTGTCCTTCACAATTTTTTTGTAGGCAGCAGAATTCATGGTTCCATTTATCACAGCAAGTTTTCCAGGTCCTGAAGCCGCAAAACACCCCCAGACCATCACACTACCACCTCCACCATATTTTACTGTTGGTATGATGTTTTTATGAAATGCAGTGTTACTTTTATGCCAGATGTGGGACACACACCTTTCAAAAAGTTAAACTTTTGTCTCGTCAGTCCACAGAGTATTTTCCCAAAAGTCTTGGGGATCATCAATATGCTTTCTGGCAAAACTAAGACAAGCCTGTACTGTATGTTCTTTTTGCTCAGCAGCAGTTTTCGTCTTTCGTCTCTGCCAAGAGTGGAGTCATGAACACTGACCTTAACTGAGGCAAGTAAGGCCTGCAGTTATTTGGATGTTGTTGTGGGGTCTTTTGTGACATCTTGGATGAGTCGTCGCTGCCGACCACTCCTGGGAAGATTGACCAGTGATCCATGTTTTCAACATTTGTGGATAATGGCTCTCACTGTGGTTTGCTGGAGTTCCACAGCTTTAGGAATGGCTTTGTAACCTTTTCCAGACTGATAGATTTTAATTACTTTCTTTCTCATTTGTTACTGAATTTCTTTGGATCTCGGCATGATATGTAGCATTTTAGGATATTTTGGTCTACTTCACTTCGTCAGTCAGGTCTTATTTAGGTGATTTCTTGATTGTGAACAGGTGTGGCAGTAATCAGGCCTGGGTGTGGCTAGAGAAATTGAACTCAGGTGTGATAAACCACAGTTAAGTTATGTTTTAACAGTTATGTTTAAATACTTTTTCCACACAGGGCCATGTGGTTTTTGACTTTGTTTTCCCTTGATAATAAAAACCTTCATTTAAAAACGGCATGTTGTGTTTACTTATCTTTGACTAATATTTAAATTTCTTTGATGATCTGAAACAAAGTGTGACAAATGTGCAAATAAATTAAAAAAATCAGGCCAACATTTTTCACAACACTTTAATAATCCAATATTAATGTAATAATCCACATATAATAAAGGCTAATAGGCAGATTTATTTTAGGTTTTATTTACTATATGAAATTGTTTTGCCTATTAACTGCTTGATTCAAACACTTCACCTCAGCAACTTTGACTATTGATATAATACATGTGTTTTACTATTTGAGTTGAATTACTGAAACAAATGAACTTTTCCACGACATTCTAATTTATTGAGATGCACCTGTATACTGTATATATATATATATATATATATATATATATATATATATATATATATATATATATATATATATATATATACATGTTTGGTGTGACAGTGCTGTGTAGATTTCGAACAACTGTCTGCTCCTTCACATTCCATAAAAGCCACATGCAAAGAAAAACAAATTACAAATATAATTAATCCTGAACTTTGGATACTCTGTGTGGAGTTTTACACAGAGCCTAGTGTGTTACAATATTTGAAAGAAAACTACACAAACAGCTTTTGTATTAATATGTTTTTAAATATTCAAGTCAGTATAATAAATTGACAAATAAGCACTTGTGCTTTAAATAAATGTACCAACCAAATAATACATCTGTAGAGGACATCTCATCTATATCCTGAGTAAGAATCTGATCAATAACCTTCTCAAGGTCTGGAGCAGGAACAAAAGTGGCCAAGATACGTGTCATTCTTTTTCTGAGTTCTCTAAACCTGAGGATGAAGAAAAGAAACTCTATTTGAGACACTTTATTTGAGGTATTGTGTTACAGTGCAGGTCACCTGCCAGATAGTCGGCAGTATGTTATCTATAGTATGCTACAGTATTACAATGTAAAATATTAAGATGATCAAGGCTGAAATTTGTGACAAACTGGATTTTAAACCCAGAGCTCTTACTGTGACTGCATATTATTATCTCGGTCTCCTCTCTGACCTTTCTGATCTGTCCTGTGTCTCAGTCTTCCTTATCCACTGGGAATCCTTTCCTCTTCCTGGGTTGGAGGCTTCTCTCAAAGGTGCTACACAATCATCTGTTGTAACCTCCACCTTTTCATGTTTTATCTTGCTTTCTTCTAAACATTTCTGCAGGCTCTCACAGCTGTTTGTCCACTTCTCATATTCTAGACTATCCATCTTTGTGTCCACTTCCTTTGTACAAGCAGGAAAAGACAAGGTAAGAATTACAGTAATAGGACATAAAATATAGTTGATGTACTATTACAATTGCATTTTATATTTAGACATATTTAGTTCAATTAAGGTGTATCCAGCCAATTTAGACACTCGCCTCTGTCTTCAGCAATTTTATTAGCTCCCGTAGCTTATCTTCGAGCTGCTTCATTGCCTTCATGACCTGCAGGTACTGCCCTTTGCTAATCTGCTGGTCCCCAGAGCTGGATTTTCTAAATTGAATGCTCTTTTCGTCACTCGTGCTCACGAAAATCACATCATCCAGTGCTGTTTTAAGGTTTTTGCAGTCAGCAGTATTAGAATCACTAGCAGGACTGATCATGGAAAGAGAATCTGGTATGTTTTTGTCAAAACATTTTATTCTACGTTTCTTCCCAGATTTCTCTTGATTTATGTCCAAGGCTTTGTTTTTCCTGAAATAAATTTCAATTAAAATCATCCAGGTACTCATAATGCAATGCTATTTTGAAGGAACATGAGACAGAAGGAGTGACTGCAGTACCTTTTAGGAGTAGTAGAGAGAGATGTGTCCAGAATGACAGCTGAAGTACCAGAAGGTCTGGGTGTCACTGGGCTCTTGAGATATTTGTGGAAAACAAAAAACAAAAAAATAAACCACACTTGTGAATGAAAGATGAAGACAGATACTATGAATATATGAATTTATGATTAATCAAGTGATTCTGTAATTACCTGAACACATTATATCTATTTATGTTAATGCATTATCTTTCCCATACTATATTCTAAATGCACACATTGCAAGTTCTCTTAAATGTTGTTAAATTCTGTTAAATATTATTATTATTATTATTATTATTATTATTATTATTATTATTATTATTATTATTATTATTATTATTATTATTTCATTTTTCTATAATAATTTTTTGAATTTATTATTATTTTTGAAGATAGAAAACAGCAGTCATAATACATAAAACAGCTCTTAGACTTTCTGCATTGCACAGATTGTTGATATATGAAATGTTTGCCTTTTTTATTTCAGAATGCTATGTGCAACATCCTGTTTATTCAGTCAATCAACTGAACAGTGAAACCTGCCTAAGTAAAAGAAAATAATTCTGGAGCTCATCATGTAATAACAATTTGATTACTTTTGGCTTTAAAAAAATTTAGATGGCAAATACACAAAGTGATGTCATTTCCTTTAACTTTCAACTGAATTGAATTTACATACCCTTAAATAAAACCTGGAAGTTTACAGTTTGTTATTATTTTCATTACATAAATCCACCTCCAATTGCTGTTGTAGACAGCTAAAAAAAAAACAATAACTTTGTCAATGTTCAAATATTTATGGACCTGACTGTATAACCTCAAAAGAAATGTATGATATTAGACTTATCTATGTATATGACAGGAACTATTCCTCACTGTTTTTTGTAGATTTTCCAGCAATTAGGTTGTTCATCATTAGACTCATCAAGCTCTTCTTCATCTGTACAACTCCTGATGGAATCACGTTATCATTTACATGAGAACACACACAAATACACATAAACAGAAATAGAAAGAGATACACAAAGGCACCTGAATTGAAGGTCAGCGTTCATGTGGCAGAACCACTTTTCAGGCAGTTTTTTACCATCAACACCATCTGGAAGTTTTCGCCACTTCAAACAATCATTACACTGAACCCAGTTTTGTTCAGGAGTTGATCTGTAAGTCCAAACAATCATGTGTTAATTTCTTGTAAATATGCTCCTATGTTAATCAGTGTGGCCTTACATACAGAATCTGTGTGAGAGCAAATGCAATGTTGCTTCTGTTGTAATGGACACAAGCCAGAAACTTGTAATATCTGATAAAGGCCCAATGCAATAGTACTGAACATTTTTGTAATTGTTGGAGAGGGAGGGGGGTGGGGGAGAGAGAGAGAGAGAGAAGGGGGCATTTTACAACTTACACAGTATCCTCAAAAGGTTCTTCGCTGCATGTCTTATGTCTATAGTGAAGTTCCTTCCAATATTGCTCAAGCTTCATACCTACAATTATCATGGTTTTCCTGCACAGACACAAAATCAAAAGAAATTAAAAATTAAAACACCTAAAAATCCAGTGGTTAAGATACTTGCGATAATACTCATGCTGTATACTGTACAACGATTTGTATATAAATAAAAACTCTTGGCTCATCTGGACATGTTACTCAAACACACCTGTATTCTTCATTATTATCAAAGTCCTGCTTGTTGTGAATTGGTGTGAGATGGTTACATTCTAACACCCCGATAACTCCTTCTCCTGTGCCGTTAGCCTGGTAACAGAATAAATATTATAACACATATATAACACAATGAAAATATCATGAAAAATAGGATTTTGACTACCAAGTGATCCAATGAAGAACATCTGGTAAACTGCTGATAGGGTCAGGGAGCCCAAAGCTCACTGATGTGCATGGGAGCAAAGGCTATGATTTTCAATCATGTGGATGAACAGGAGTATGTGTTTCAGTTTGCTGGGAAACATTGGGTCCTGGCTTTCATGTAGATGTTACTTAGACACATACCACCTATCAAATAGTAACAGTAGGTATGCATTCAGGACTCATTGGGAAATGCATTAGCATTTAAACATAGCATTAAACATGGTCCATAGCACACATTTCTCTATGGGGACTTAGAAATAGTGCAGAATTTGAATTTAATAAATTCAGACTCAGAGTTCAGACCCTACCGTACTGTAGTTCTTTGCATCGTTCTATGTATTCCCTATCTGACTGTTATGAGAGCCATGAGGGCTCCCTCTGCTGGCCTGCAGAGGATTTGCTGCACTTTAGCATCAGGACTCTGTTTCCCACAATTCATTGCACCACCAACTCAGCACACCTGTTTCCTGTTTGCAATCACCTGGTCTATTTAAACTCACTCAGAACTCTTGGATGTCGCAAAGTATTGTTATTATTGTCTGCATTCTGAGCGTATTATCGGTTCCGTCTATTGCCTTGTTTTGACCTTGCTTCTTTTTTGTGTTTATGAATGTTTGCTACCTGCCCTGACCTACGCCTGGATTATGGACTACTATTTTTGGATTTCCTTTGATGTTGTTGTTTGCCTGATGTGTGACCCTTGCCTGTTTTGGATATTGCCTAATAAACCAGCTTTTGGATCTACAGTAACCTGTTCACGTGCATGACACTATCATTGTTTATCTGTATATTTCTGATTTGTTGTTCTGTGATTGTATGCAAAAGCAATATAAAATAGTAAGTGTTAAAACCTTATGATACTAAAAGAAACTTTATGATTAAAACGTCGACCTGTATGATTCTCACCTTGCGCTGGCAGGCGACACGCTCATAGGCTTTGATGAGGCGGTTTTTGTTGTACATCATCAATCCGTAGTGATCTTTGCTCTTCGTGTTGTAGCCAAATGTGATTGTTATTCCCTTTTTCTGAGACAAAGACTTAAGGACCATGGCATTAAAAATATTTGAACATTTAATAAGTAGCTCTTACTAGTGTATCATTAGCTGTTTTTTTACATTCTGGTGCTCTATTTGTAAAAAGGATACAAGACCAGCAGGTTTGTATTTGTCTGTGAAGACATTTACTAGACTCTTTGTGACAAACTGACTTTCCACTTTCTGGCCTTGGATAACAATCTGCATTCTTGGCTTCAGGTATAGAATACTACAGTATGCCTGAAGTAAGAGAGAAATAAACAGCTTTGACTATACATTGATCAGTAGTTGAACTTAATTTTGAGACTGTACCTGCAGATTTGAATAGGAGCTGTTGCAAAAATTCAATTCAGTTCAGAAATTAGCACATTTTCAATCACCTGCATATCAACTCTCTCACGTCGTTTTCTTGTTAAATTCTCACCCGCAGTGAATATTCACTCTTAGGCACTGAAATGCCACTCCCTTCTTGCCACCTGGTTTGTGCCCTAGTGCTCTCGTACACCTCAACAGGGATCCGCATGTCATAGGGATCCTTCTTGAAATCAAATTCTAACTCTCCTGAAGATCCTCTGCAGCAGCATAATGAGAGGAGGAAACAAATTGTGGATTTATGGTAATAATATATTATTTATGGTATACTTACAACCCAGAAATTTGTTCTTTCCCTCTGGTGTTTTGCAAAATGAGGTTATCTTGTCTAAAATATGTTTCAAGTGACACGTCACATTTATATCATTAACTATACTGGTATTGCTCTATATAAATAGTATAACAATATTACACATTCCTTCTAAAGTAAAATGCAATTCCAGTATTCAGTCACAACTGTGAGCTTGAAACAGACCTTTCATATAAAACTAAAGTAAATCAGTAACGCTATGCATGTTCACCTGTGTAGGTTCCAGATGATGATGCGTGTTCCACTTGAATTGGGGCATAGGTTTTCAATGACAGTAAACTCGGACAGCAGTTCTTTCTCAGTGTTAAAGAATGTCTTTATATCATGAAGACTCTCTGCATGCTCTGGTGCAGCACTAAGTGAGCAGTGTGGTTAAGGATCAAAAAACAAAGATGTACCTCATATATTGTATTTCGTATAACTTCATATATATATGTTATACCACATACATGTAATAATTTATAGTAGTTACAGCATAATATGTTTTTAATACAAAACTGAAAAACAGTGTGACAGTTTAAGGTTATTTTTTTAATCACCCTCTCTTGCAGTAAAGACTCCTGTAATATACAGTATATTTCATGTATTCCTGTCCTTCATTCCTCCAGCCATCTATCTCTCTGTTTTCGTTAAAGGATATCACTCTGTCTTGTCTTGGTAAACATGACAATAGGCACCATGACAGTCGTTACTCCTGTCTTCTTGAGGTATGTTTGTGACAGAAGACCCACACACATGATGTTGGCTTTCTTTGAGAACACGATGGCATCCTTCCCCAAGCGCATGGAGCCTGACTTAAAGCCGTTCCCATAAAGACTGATTGGAACATGGCCTCTGACCGCTTGCTTATCACTGTAGCCAAAACTGATATTATATATATATATATATATATATATATATATATATATATATATATATAATCAGAGAGAGAGAGAGTGATTTTGTCATTGTGATAAATAAACTGGGTGAATTGTGAAGTGTTTTGTGTGTGCAGTAAACCTATATTACTGATTTGTCTAAATATTTTCAGAAGGATAATTCATGCACAGACCTGAGCATTTTGTGCATCTTATCATAGTCAATTCTGTTTCCATTGTCCATGAAGATGAGGCAGTCCTGGCCTTTGACTGCTGTTTTAGTGATCCACAATTGTTTTGCATTGACATCTGGGTCATAAGCATTGTCTGTCAATAGGGAAATAGAGCCAAAGAAAAATGTTAAACTAAATGTAAAAGAGTTTTTCTTCTTAAGCTATGTTTTATGTATAACTTATTTCCAGTAAATAATCTTGAAAACAAAGAGTGTTTAAACACTTTTTATTAAAGATATTAAACAAAGTATACAAAGAAGAAAATGAGAGATCACAAAAAGAGAGAAAACAAATCAACCATTAAAAATAGATACACTGATCAGTCTGAACAGCATAATATATTTAGCGATACAATTTGCCAAACCTCTTGGCCACTGATTAAGTGCTTATTATGTGTTGTTTGTATGTTTGGTGGGTTTTTTTTTGCGTTCATTATGAGTATTGTACAAACCATATAAGGACGGACACACACACAGACACACACACACATACACTCACACATCTATTAAGATCTAGTTGTTTTTTTAAAGAATGGAAGAAAGACATTTGGCTCACCAATAAGTTGTGCAACAGCACTGAATGGCCACTTATGACTAGTGGAGTTTGTATGCAGGAACTGTGGATTAATCTTTATGAGGAAAACAAATGTTATAAATAAGAATACATACAACATATATAAATAATGATTGCATATGCAGTTCTGGCCACATGTCAAGTCACAAGTTTAGATTAATATGCTCATTCTAATATGTTATTTTATAGCTCATTTTAAAAGGTCTAGTAAAGGAAACACTCGGCCTCAGCAAAAACGAATTTCCTGAAAAACTAGTTTCAGTTAGTTGGAATGGAAGTATTGATACTTTCCCATTTCTCACAAGTTGTGTGTTTTTGTCTTAACTTCAAGAAAAAGAAAAAAGAGATGGTTAATTGGTGCTATAACGTTTAGTAAAACCTCTTGCAATGTCACATTAAGCATTTATTAAGCTTCTCTTCTTCATCAAATTCATCTTGTGCCTTGACCCAGTTATGAAAAAATGCCATGTTCACCATGAATGAAATGCAAACAAAAATATTGTGTATGAGTCCATTAATTGTCCTAAGTGTGAAAAGATGGATATCAAAATCATATAGTCGCTGGTGGAAAAGGGGCCAATTACAAAGACACAGAACTTATAGAATTTTTAAAATATAGAGAACAGTGAGCAGTTTAACTTTCTTAGGACAGGGACTATGACTAATCTTATGAAGCTATCACATATATATCATTGATCATCCAAATATGAAAGTGTTATAAACATTATATATAACAAAATGCAATTTTTATGATTTTATTTATTTATTTATTTATTGACATTTTGCAGATTCTGCAAAGCACTTGTAAATATATGACCACGATGTTATTTTTAAAACATACACACACACACACACACA
Organism: Tachysurus fulvidraco; assembly: GCF_022655615.1. NCBI lineage: Eukaryota > Metazoa > Chordata > Actinopteri > Siluriformes > Bagridae > Tachysurus > Tachysurus fulvidraco. The sequence continues at coordinate 23,415,591 of NC_062523.1, read as the reverse complement.
CACACACACCTATATATATATATATATATATATATATATATATATATATATATATATATATATATATATATATATATATATATATATATATATATATATATATATATAGAAGCGACATTGATTTTTTTAAGGTGGACCAGAAAATTCTAGGATGGAAATGACGGACCTGCCAGTGTAGTTTCTGAGAAGCGTGTCTCAGTTTTGTTTCATCGGAAAGGAAACAGCTCTCTGGTAGTGTTATTTAAATGAGCCAGATTGTTTACGACCTCAAAGCATGTTGATTAACCACAACTGAGTAAACAGCATGCTGCGAGGAAAAAAGTCTCACTAAAAGTCAGAAAACAGGACATTTTTTATTTGTTTGTGTGTTCGTGTGTGTGTGTGTGTGTGTGTGTGTGCGTGCGTGCGTGGGATGTGGTAGCTCAGTGGATAAGGTGTTGGGCTACTGATCGGAAGGTCATGGGTTCGAACCCCAGGTCCACTAAGCTGCCACTGCTGGGCCCCTGAGCAAGGCCCTTAACCCTCAGTTGCTCAGTTGTAAGTCACTCTGGATAAGGGTGTCTGCTAAATGCCGTAAATGTAAATGTAAATGTACACATACAGTACATTGTGGTTAATCATAACGTGCTTTGTCATAAACAATCTGGCTCATTTAAATAACACTACCAGAGAGCTGTTTCATTTCCGATGAAACAAAACTTACACACTGACACGTCCGTCAGTTTCAGACTAGAATTTTTTGGTCCACCTTAAAAAATCAATGTCGCTTCATCAGAAGTGATGGGAGGTTCGGTTCTTTTCCGCGAACAGGTCCTTTCGGACAGTTCGATTTAATGAACCAGTTCAAAAATCCAGTTCACCAGTTCTTTTACGTCCTGACGTAATGACGCAAATTCCATCATCCCGCTGCCGGCAGATATTAATACAATCAATTTAACACATTCGAAAAGTTCTTTGTAATCATAACTTTAGTTGAATACGTCTCTTACATTTAATTTTTGCAACTAAAACACTCAGTACAGGCATTGATGTGCAAACGTGGATGTTTTACGTGTCTTAAAGATATAAAGTTAAACTAATCTTCATCAACTTACAAAAAGCGGCATATAAAAATACAGGCTAACCTGCAAAATAGTCAATAGTAAAATTAACTGACATATATTGAGTGAAATTGATTTTTTTTTTAATAAAAATGTTTAATAGCCTATGACTAGTTACTATGGATATCCCAATATGTATAATAATGAAGGTTCACGCATGCGCAGCATCAACAGTATGTCGGACGCGTCCGAAACAGTTCGTTCAGTGTACTGATGATACGCTGTACCAGTTCATTGGTTCTCGGACGCGTCCGAAACAAGCAGTTCTCAGTTCTGTACTGATGATTCACTGTATCGGTTCAGTAATTCACGCATGCGCAGTATCAACAGCTCGAGCTCACAGTTCTCTCAGCACAACATTTCTCAGTTCAGTGTACAGGAGTTACATATACTCCGGGATATTAGTTTATTTAGAGTCGGACCGACTGTCAGGCATGACCGGAAGTGAGTAACTTTAGTAACTTGTGGATCAGCGCTGACTCAAGACGCGAACTGTTTAGAACAAATCAGTCCAATTTGGTGAACCGGTTCATCTAGTTCACTAAAAAGATCTGGTTCAAAAGAACGATTCGTTCATGAACTGTCCATCACTAATCAGAAATGGAAAAGAAACTTACTCAGTAGCAGATACGGTTGGAGCTTTTGTACACCAGTTATGGGGATTTTGCACTTTTTATTATGCTTATTTAAACATTCATTCATTTTTTTCTACCGCTTATCCGAAATGGGTTCCATTCCAACTTTCCTCTAGCTTACGGCCATTCCACTCTGAGAATGCCTGATCTCGTCTGATCTCGGAAGCTAAGTAGAATCAGGCCTGGTTAGTACTTGGATAGGCGACTGCCTGGGAATATCAGGTACTGTAAGCTTTTGACATAGGCATTCATTTACTTTACTATTTGAATTCTCTAACAACAACATCTTAATATTCATACCCTGTAGCTAATGTTTTGATAGAAAACAATAAGGTGTTGTTTTCTATCAAAACATTAGCTACAGGGTCTGCTTAGCTTCCGAGATCAGACGAGATCAGGCATTCTTAGAGTGGAATGGCCGTAAGTTAGAGAAAAGTTGGAATGGAACCCAATTATAAATTGTTTTTTTTTTTTCTTCTTTCTCTTTTTTGTTGTTGTTTTCTATCAAAACATTTGCTACAGGGTATGAATATTAAGATGTTGTTGTTAGAGAATTCAAATAGTAAATGAATGCCTATGTCAAAAGTTTACAGCACCTGGTATTCCCAGGCAGTCACCTATCCAATTACTGTTTTTTTTTTCTATTTATTTATTTATTTTTTATTTTTTTAAATTCTTGTTTTCTATCAAAACATTAGCTACAGGGTATGAATATTAAGATGTTGTTAGATAATTCAAACTGTAAAGTAAATGAATGCCTATGTCAAAAGTTTACAGCACCTGGTGTTCCCAGGCAGTCGCCTATCCAAGTACTAACCAGGCCCGACTCTGCTTAGCCTCCGAGATCAGACATTCTTTTTTTTTCAATCAATAGAATAGAAGAAATTTCAATCAATAGAATACGATAAATAATACAATAAAAATGTAAGTTTTCCTTATACAATCACATTTACATCAAATTTTAAAAATGTCAAACATCATATATCATACATTTACAAAAACATTAGTTCACACCTCTCCTTCACTCCCCGGCAGCTTCCACGTTAAATCTTTTAAAACACAACAAACATGTGAAGTAAAGACATTATAAAAAGCATCCAACTTATTTTAGAATTTAAAATACACATACAGTCTCTCCATATACACTTCTGTTTTGCTCCAAAACCTAGTCCAAACATCCAACACAAATTTTTCCTTTTTGGCCACAATTCAGTCAGGACCACTTGAGTCAAAATAAAGACAATTCTTTGAAAAATTTAAATTTTTTATTTGCAAGCTTATGAAATTTACATTTGGCGGTATGGCTCTGTTCTGAATTCCCCTTCCTTTTCATGAGCTCAATGAAAGCTAGTCAGGGAACAGCAGCAGCTTTGTGGGGGGACAATCTCCCATTAAGTGGGAAAGCAGCCAGACAAAATCCCCCCCAAAACAGACCATACCAGGCAATCCTCCCTGGCTCTTCATGCTAACTGAAGCAGAGGATTAAAACGAGCTTTTGACTAGCAAAACTTATTAGTATAATACCAACAGAGCAGAGGACATGTTATCAGGCACGGAAAGCAGTTCCTTTACCATTTACTAGCAACCACTGACCATTAGCATTTTTTTAAAAAAAAACAAACGAAAAAAAACAAAACAACGGAAGGCTCAGTGCCTGTATACGATTCAAGGCTGCAGAAGACTCCAGATCATCATGAACATCATGCCATCCCAATTTCCCAAGGAGCAACCAGAACCTTTAACGTTCCACTCCTGGTTCAGCTACCTTAGGGACAGCAGCAGAGGAGGAGAGCTAGCAGCAGCAGAAAAGGAGAGCTAGCAGCAACAGAGGAGGAGAGCTAGCGTAGCAGCAGCAGAGCTAGCTCAATCACAAACAGAACACGAGAACCAAGTGCCTCCTCCCTGAATATCCCGAGTAGCCATCTCTAGCTCTAGAATCCATCCAACAACCCGAGTAAGGAGACTTCAAATAAGGAGAACTTTCCTCTAGCTTACGGCCATTCCACTCTGAGAATGCCTGATCTCGTCTGATCTCGGAAGCTAATCAGAGTTGGGCCTGGTTAGTACTTGGATAGGCGACTGCCTGGGAATACCAGGTGCTGTAAGCTTTTGACATAGGCATTCATTTACTTTACTATTTGAATTCTCTAACAACAACATCTTAATATTCATACCCTGTGGGTAATGTGTTGATAGAAAACAATCAATCAATCAATAAATAAATAAATAAAAAGAAAAAACAAACAATTTTTAAATGGGTTCCATTTCAACTTTCCTCTAGCTTACGGCCATTCCACTTTGAGAATGCCCGATCTCGTCTGATCTCGGAAGCTAATCAGAGTCGGGCCTGGTTAGTACTTAGATAGGCGACTGTCTGGGAATACCAGGTGCTGTAAGCTTTTGACATAGGCATTCATTTACTTTACTATTTGAATTCTCCTTATTTCAAATGCAACGCAACACAACATAGCCTAGCGAGGCACAGCACAATATACTGTACCATAACACAGCCCAGCGGAGCATAGCACAACGTGCAGTATCACAACACAGCCTATCGAGGCACAGCATAACGCATCACA
>NC_062523.1:23388777-23391277 GCF_022655615.1 Tachysurus fulvidraco | reverse complement strand
TGAGGAACGGGTGGACGGACAGGTGCATGAAGGAAACAGCGAGGGGGAGGAACAAATGGATGAAGGACAAGAGGAAGAAGGACTACGACAAAAAGAAATGGAAGGAGAAACGAGTAACAGAGAGCAAGGGGAAAGAGAGAAGGAGAATATTAACTACAATAATGAACAAACAATTGAGAAGGACACGAAAGAAATGGTGACATCGGACAGTTTTTACAATGATGAGGAAACAGACAGTGAAGAAGGAGCAAAGATGGACAATATGGACAGAAGGGGGAGAGGACAAATTAGAAGGAGAGCAACAAAGGTAACTCCAAATTTGGAGAGGGTAAGAAAAAAAGTTATGAAAAGGATACAGAACAGATATGATGTGTTAAGAGACCTGGGGGGAGAAAATGATGAACAATGATTTTTAAGTATTTATTTTTCTACTTCCTCTTAATGGTTTTAAGTTGTGTTACTTTTAATGCAAGGGGATTGATGGACATGGGGAAATTTGAAAGAGTAAAAGAAAAATGTAAAAGGGAAGACGTCATTGCACTGCAAGAAACAAACTGGAAAGAAAATGTTATGAATGAGTATAAAAAGAGATGGGATGGAGGTATTTTTTATAATAATGGAGATGGGAGGTTGGGGAGAGGTGTGGCTCTTTTAATGAAGGATGATGTGTTTAAAATGAGTAAAATTGTATACACAGATAAAATAGGGAAATGTATGGTTGTTGAGATAAAAGATGAAGGAAGAGATTTGATTTTAGTAAATGTACATGCACCAGTGGAGGAGAAGGAAAAGAAAGAGTTTTTTAATATTTTAAGAAATGTTGTAAAGAAGTACAAAGAAATAATAATGATGGGGGATTTTAACACGGTTTTTAGTAAACAAGACATGGCTGAAGGAATGGTTTTTAAAACTGATACAGGTAGAAAAGAATTAAAAGTATTAATGGGAGAAAATAATATGATAGATGTGTGGAGAGAAAGAAATGAAAGGAAAAAGGAGTTTTCAAGGAGGCAGATAGTGGGGCAGTTTGTGTGCCAAACCAGAATTGATTTTGTTTTATGTAGTAGAAAGGTGGAGAATTTTATAGAAAATATTAAGTATGAGGACACAAGTTTTAGCGATCACAAGTTTTTATTTTTTACATTGGATTGGAGAAAAGTGCAAAGAGGGCCGGGAGTATGGATTTTAAATACACAGATTTTAAAGAATGAAGACTATGTTTTAAAGGTTAAGGAGATTATAGAAAATGAGAGGCAAAATGAAATGTATAAAGAGGATAAGAGAATATGGTGGGAGAACGTAAAGTTTTTAATCAAGAAATTCTCAATCAAGTATTGTAGTTTAATACAGAAATGTAAAAGATTCAATGAAAGAGAAATAAAAGAAAGCTTGGAAATGGAATTGAATAAAGAAAATAAAGACATACAAAAGATAAAGGAAATGGAGGACAAACTGAAAGAAATGGAAGAAAAAGAATATGAGGGCGCCAGGTTAAGGAGCAAAGCTAAATATGTGGTGGAGGGAGAAAAATGTACAAAGTTCTTTTTTGATTTGGAAAAAAAGAAAGGCAAAGCTGAAACGATAAAAGGAATAAGAGGGAAAGATGGGGAAATTGTAGAAGGGAATGAAAAGATTTTAGAAGAAGTAAAGAATTTTTATGAGGATCTGTTCAGTACAAGGGGTGTGGAAGAGGAGGAGAAAAATAAACTGTTGAATCTGATAAAAGCTAAAGTGAGGGAGGAAGATAAAAAAGAGTGTGACCAAGAAATCAGAGAAGAGGAGATTGAAAGAGCGATAAATCAACTGAATATAAGGAAAAGTCCAGGAATAGATGGTTTGGGAAGTGAGTTTTATGTGTGTTTTAAAGGAGTTTTAACAAAGATTTTAAATGGGGTTTTTAAAGAAACATTTGAAAAGGAAGAAATTAATGAAAGAACAAGGATGGGGTTAATGAAACTGATATATAAAAAGAAAGGAGAAAAAGTAGATTTAAAGAATTACAGACCAATTACAATGTTAAACACGGATCTTAAGATTTTAGCGAAAGTTTTAGCGAATAGGTTGACGGAGGTAATGCCAAGTATAATCGAAACAAACCAAGCGTACGGAGTTAAAGGAAGAGATATAGCGGATATAACAATGAGTATAAGAGACACGATATGGTACATGAAGGAGGAAAATGATGATGGATATGTAATTAGTTTGGATTTCGATAAAGCTTTTGATAGGGTCGAGCATGGGTATTTATTTCAGGTTTTAAGGAGTTTTGGTTTTGGGGAGAATTTTATTACATGGATTGAGATTTTATATAGAGGCGCGTTAACAAAGATAAAATGTAATGGGTTTTTAACAGATTGTTTTAAAATTACTAGGTCTATAAGACAGGGGTGTCCGCTTTCAGCGTTATTGTACTCGCTTGTATCAGAACCGTTAGGATTGGCTATAAAACAAAAGGAAGGAATAGTAGGGATAGAAATTGAGGAAAAGAAGGCAGAAGGGA